>NC_037673.1:57013195-57023030 GCF_003255815.1 Theropithecus gelada
AGAAAGAGAAAGAGAGAAAGAAAAGAAAGAAGAAAGAAAGAGAAAGAAAACCCTGGAACAACTCAAATATTCCCTGATAAGAATTTATTTAAATAAACCATGATATTTCCACATAGTGGAATATTATGCAGTTGAAAGAAAAAACAGGGACTGATATCATCTACTGATATGAAAAAAATCCTTAGTATATTTTATTAGTTGGTAAAAATAAAGCTAGGAGCAGGACAGTGAGAAAGGAAGGAAACTGATAAAAATGGAAGGAAATTAAGTATATGTATATTTGTGTTTGTATAACATATAATGAGTATTACATATAGAAACACTGAAAAAAGTAAACAAGACACTAATAAATATAATTTCTCATAGATGGGGAACAGGGTGAAGGAGGAATAGATGGGAGAGACAGACTTCTCTGCTTTACCTTTATATAAATTTGACTTTTAAGTAATATAACTATTTTACCTACTCTGAAAAATATTAATTTAGGAAGGAAGAGACAAAAGGGAAGAAGGAAGGAAGGAGGGGAAGAGAGGAAGGGAAAGAGGGAAGGAAACAAGTGGATCTAGAACATTTGCACTGACTTTGCCTTCCCTCATCCATACTTCCTTCACAATATAAAATAGCACCAATGAGTCAGACACATGCTTGATACCACTTGGGAAACAACAGAAGAGTATCTGAGACTCCTGTTTCTGTCTTCAGGAACTACCACTCTTCTCAGGGTTCTTCAACCTTGCATTCTTTTAGGTATGCAACTAAATTGCAACTAAATTATTGATTCTGCTGAAAGGTTATATGAGTTCATGCACTAAATGGTTTCATCATTTATCACCAGTCCTGCAGTGAGACACCATGGGCATACATCAGCTCTTAGGAAATATGTTCACACATACACACTGTGGCATGAGCTCTTTTTAAGTCAAAGCTGAGGCCTCAAAAACATAAAAGATGTTAACCTTCTAGGTGTTTTAAATACATCCATCTGTGAGAAGACTTCAAAATGGATTTTACAAAAGGTAATTGGAATTAACAGCTTTTTGTGATTTGGAGGTTGGCATAGACACCAAACAAGAACAAAATGATCATGTTCCTAGGAAAGTAGGGTCACTGTCCAAAGCTGTTAGGTCTAAATGGAGTATGTGGGATTGAGAATAGTGTGACATAAATTTATATAGCTATTTGTGTGGTGCAGCAGCAAGGCAGAAGTCAGGGAATCTTCCTTGGTTGGAGGCTTTAGAAATCTCCAGTGTAATAAAATCTGGTATAAGCACTCAACAAATAAAGAGGGGGGCAACCTTCCTGAAGAAATGAAATGAATGCAGGTCCAAAATTCAAAGCTCAGGAAATCTGACTCAACATCCTGTTGCATTTCTGCCTTCATCCATTTTCAAGTACTCTTATTCAATAATAAAGCAAGAAGAAAAATATACCTTTATAATATCCACATTCTTGCTGCCAATTCTGAATCCCAGGGCACAACATCTTATATTCATTTATTTATTTATCAATGGCCAAGCATTGGGCTCTAGTCTAACATTGTTTCTGAAGTATTTTGAATCTACCTCCCGTGCAAAGGTAAACTGGCGAAATTTCCACTCCTCCACCAGTAGATATAAGACTTTAGGCCAATCATCAGCATTTTCTCATCTAAAAGTAAGAGGATTGGGGTTGGAAGCTAACAAGTTTTTCATTCCTAAGAATTCTACATTATATGTACACTCTGTTGCAGAATAAAATGCTTCATAAGCCTTCTAGAATCTTAGAAGCTAGGAGCTGAATCCTGAATCATTTAGTGGAGTAATTGTCTCTAAAAATGCTAATGGAATTTCACAAATGCTTCCTGCCACGCCCACTCCTTTTCAGAGAATAGAAGATGAGGTTGTGAATTTATGGTGATAGAGCAAACACCCAAACACACAGCAGTTTAATTTTCCTTTATTATTATATTTTTAATTTACTGTGGATGACTAACACTTATTAGTATTCTTTTCTGCTGCCACCAATACTGAAAGCTTCTTTCTGTCTTGGCCTTGGCAAAGTATGAAAGTAAATAATTCTTTAAAATATACATAGTCAGTCCAAGAAAACTGGGAGATCTCAATTGAGTTTGGAGTCACTGATGTACTTCACATTTACCTTAAAAAACTGATCTAAATATAGAGTATCAAAGAAATTAAGTAATTTTTAGAATCACAATACGGTATAAATGATTCAACCAAACTCTACACTCTAGATGGCCATTAATTTACCAGTGAAGTAGCTCACTGGAAGTCTTAATATATACCAGGGATATTGTTTTGTTTTGTTTTCTGTTTTTTTGCTTTTTTTTTAGTTTTTTAATTTTATTTTCGATACAGTGGGTACATGTGCAGATTTGTAACACGGGAGTATTGTGTGATGTTGAGGTTTGGAATATGAATTTGAATTGTGAAGAAGAAATCTTTCAAACAGCCTGCCAGCTACCCACTGCTGACAATATGAGTTGGGGAGAGTAGGGGAGAGAATTCAAGTAGGTAGGAAAGCAAGGCTGCAAAATAACACTTACACTTTTACAAACAATGCTCTAAATAAATTCATAGAATTTCATTTTAACATGAATGCCATGTTTTGAAGAAACTTTAAGATCCCAGGACTGAAGTAGCTAGGGAACCAGTTTTTCAATAGTTACATTATTCACACCGATAGAGGGAAGACAGAGACTTATCAAAAAAGAAAGGATAGAGATGACCCAGAAAGTTGAAATAGAAAACAGATGGAAGATTTTCTTCATCCCTAAGAATGACTAAGAACAGGGATGTTTGCAACCATGGGGTCATATTCAACATATTTTAATAATCAGTATGCTTGGGCACAAACCAATGACATTTTCTCTTCTGGCCATAACCAACCAGAAGATATATTCATTGTAAACAGCCAGCTGAATACCAGTGTTCTACAATCCTGCAAGGAAAAGGAACCTGTCCTCACACTAATTCCATTTTCAGTTTCTTTTCTACTTGCAATTTTCATTCTACTAAAGAAGAAGTGACCAAAAAAAACCCAGAAAACATTACCCACCAGGAAGTAAAGGAGTTTGTGTTATAGGAAATTCTCAGAGAAACTTTGCACTATGAGTCCCATTAATTCATGAACTCCTGCAGGGAGGTACCATGACTACTACAGCTCCTAGAAGAACAATTCCCAGAAGAATAAATGCAGTCAGTGTTGCTGACTCACTGCATGACAGAACAGACATGACAGCCTAAGTCAGAGCCTTGGAATTATTTTTCCTGCTGGGGATTCAGATTCAAAACAACTGATAATGATGGGCTCCTCTCTGCTTTGGGTGGACATGAACTGAGTAGGAATATCAAACTTCTCAATCAATCACAACCATCACTTAGGCTAAGAAGAAAAGAAGAATAAAAAGGGGAAAAGGATACAAAAGATGAACTATTTCAGAAAAGAGGAGAGTAATTTCCATACCAGCATTCCAGCCATATATTACTAGCATATGGTAGAAAGATGAGATTTATTAAACAGGAATGAAGAACTGTAGCCAGGCCCCAACTTGAGCCAAACTGTTACCATTGCTAGAATTTATATAACTATGAATACATGTAGCGACCTGTTGGTCCTCCAGAACTTCACTTTGTAAGAAGGAAGAAGCAGCTGCATGGAAAAAAATAAACCTAAGACAAAACAGACAGGCGTAACAAACTTGACTTAAGAGCAAGCTTTAATCTTTCAAGGGGAAGAGTAATTCAGAGTAAATCATTGTATCTGTCATTCTCACTAAATTAAAAGAAAAAAATGGTTTATAAAATATTAACGGGAAAAATCTAATTTACTTACATCTAGCATTAAGAGGAATATCAAAATATGAATTAAAAACTTAAAAACCTATTCTTTTGGTTGGGTGATTACTTTTCTGGAAAGAGTGAAGTGGGAATCAAATGTCAAAGCTATTTGAAGGAATAAAAACTATTTGGCTAAGACTTCAGAGGCACAGTTAACAAAAATGAAAATAGTCAAATGGGACTATATTAAACTAAAAAGTTTCTGTACAGCAAAGAAAACAATCAACAGTGTAAAGAGACAACCTGTAGAATGGGAGAAAATATTTGCAAACTATTCACCTGGCAAGGGACTGATATCCAGAATATACAAGGAACTCAAACAATTCAACAGAAAAAAACAAATAAGCTGATTTAAAAGTGGGCAAAAGATCTGAATAGACATTTTTCAAAAGACTTGCAAATGACCAACAGGTATATGAAAAAATGCTGAACATCACTAATCATCAAAACCACAAAAACACATCTCACCCCAGTTAGAATGGCCATTATCAAAAAGAAAAAAAAAAAAACAAATGATGGCAAAGATGCAGAGAAAAGGCAACTTTTATACATTGCTGGTGCTAATGTAAATTAGTACAGTCATTATGGAAAACTGCGGGCATCAAGCCACCCAGTTGCCGAGTCAAGAGATTGAGGGCACGAGCTGTTTCAGTATAATAAAATATATAAAATAAGAAGTCATACTAGATATAGATAATAGATATGATCATGTATAAATATTATTATTAGTTTGTAGTAATTACTCTTTATTTCAATATTACAATAATTTTTGCTTTACAATTATAATTTAGGAAAAACCAGGCCATACAGAGATAGGAGTTGAGGGGATATAGTGAGAAGTGACCAAAAGACAAGAGTGTGAGCCTTTTGCTATGCCCGGGGAAGGGCCATCAGAGGGCTCCTTGGTCTAGTGGTAATGCCAGCGTCTGGGAAGACACCCGTTGTCAAGTGGATCGTGGTCTAGCAGTAGCGTCAGTGTCAAGGAAAAACACCCACTACTTAGCAGACCGGGAAAGGGAGTTTCCCTTTTACCGGAGGAGTAGAGAAGACTCTACTTCTCCACCTATTGTGGAGGGCAGTTATTCGGAGGCCTAACAATTTTCCTGTGATACTGTGCTTTAGTGGTCACACGTCTAGTCCGCCTTTATGTTTTATTCTGTACACCGGGCTCTGCCTTTTAGATAACAGTAGCAAATTAGTAAAAGTACTAAAAGTCTTTAATATGTAGAAATAATGGCGTAAGCTGTCTCTCTGTCTCTCTCCTCTCTTTCTTTCTGCCTCCGCTGCCAAACAGGGAAGGGCCACCTGTCCAGTGGACACATGACTCACATAACCTTGTCAATCATTGGAGATGACTTATACTCCTTACTTTGTCCCTTTGTCTTGTATCCAATAAATATCAGTGCAACCTGGCATTCGGGGCCACTACCGGTCTCTGTGTCTTAGTCGTAGGGGTCCCCAACTGTCTTTTATCTCTTTGTCTTGTGTCTTTATTCCTACAATCTCTCGTCTCCGCACACGGGGAGAAAAAACCCCACTGACGTTGTGGGGCTGGAACCTACAGAAAACAATGTGGAAATTTTTTTAAAAACTAAAAATAGAACTACCATATGATGTAGCAGTCCCATTACTGGGTATCTATCCAAACGAAAGGAAATCAACATATCAGAGGGATACCTGTATCAGCATGTTTATTGCGGCACTATTTATAACAGCTAAGATATGGAATCAACCTAAATGTCTACAAACAGACAAATGGATAAAGAAAATGTGGTATATACACACAATCAAATACTATTCGGCCATAAAAAATAATGAAATCCTGTCATTCTCAGCAATGTGGATGAACCTGGAGGATACTACGTTAAGTAAAATAAGTCAGGCACAGAAAGATAAACCGCACATTCTCACTCATAAGAGGGAGTTAAAAGAAGACATTCATACAGCCAACAGACACATGAAAAAATGCTCATCATCACTGGCCATCAGAGAAATGCAAATCAAAACCACAATGAGATACCATCTCACGCCAGGTAGAATGGCGATCATTCAAAAGTCAGGAAACAACAGGTGCTGGAGAGGATGTGGAGAAATAGGAGCATTTTTACACTGTTGGTGGGATTGTAAACTAGTTCAACCATTATGGAAAACAGTATGGCGATTCCTCAAGGATCTAGAACTAGATGTACCATATGACCCAGCCATCCCATTACTGGGTATATAGCCAAAGGATTATAAATCATGCTGCTATAAAGACACATGCACACGTATGTTTATTGCAGCACTATTCACAATAGCAAAGACTTGGAATCAACCCAAATGTCCATCAGTGACAGACTGGATTAAGAAAATGTGGCACATATACACCATGGAATACTATTCAGCCATAAAAAAGGATGAGTTTGTGTCCTTTGTAGGGACATGGATGCAGCTGGAAACCATCATTCTTAGCAAACTATCACAAGAACACAAAACCAAACACCGCATGTTCTCACTCATAGGTGGGAACTGAACAATGAGATCACTTGGACTTGGGAAGGGGAACATCACACACCGGGGCCTATCATGGGGAGGGGGGAGGGGGGAAGGATTGCATTGGGAGTTATACCTGATGTAAATGACGACTTGATGGGTGCTGATGAGTTGTTGGGTGCAGCACACCAACATGGCACAAGTATACATATGTAACAAACCTGCACGTTATGCACATGTACCCTAGAACTTAAAGTATAATAATAATAATAATAATAAAAGAGAGAATAAATAAATAAATAAATAAATAATTGAGCTCATGGTAGTAAAGTAGAATTTGGGGTATTAGAGACTGGGAAAGATGGGGGAAGAGGAGGATGGGAAGGAGTTGGTTAACAGATATAAAATTATAGCTAGATGAGAGGAATGAGCTCTGGTATTCTGCAGCTCTGTTGGGTAAACATGGTTAGCTATAATTCATTGCGTATTTTCAAAAACTAGAGAAGAGGATTTTGAATGTTCACAACACAAAGAAATGACAAATGTTTGAGGTGACTTATGAACTAATTACCCTGATTTGATCATTACACATTGTATATGCATATTGAAATATTCTGTACCCCATAAATATGTACAATGATTATGAATCAGCTAAAAAGATAAAGAAAAAACCTATCTGACCAGTATATTTCTGGTTATTTTTATATGTCAACAATAATATTAATGATACTGTAAGTATTGAGCACAATGATCCCCAGGAAATTAGTTTGAGCATTCACCCAGAAAACAAAAGTAACATATATTTGTTAAACATCTTACCTAGAAATTCTTGTATTTGGAAATATTCCTGGGGCATTATACAATTTTGAAGATAAATATTTATTAGTCATCATTATTGGAATGGTTTTCACTATGTTTAGGAGCAAATATTCTAGACGCACATCTTCCCCCATTTAACTAATTAGCATAAGAGTTATAATATTTTTATATATTTCACTCATCTCTTATTCCATTTGGAATTTTTCCAAATGGGCATATCTATGATTAATCTATTCAGTCACACAGGGATGTTACTAGGTTTTCTACAAAGACATATAATAAAGAAAAATATACCTTGTGATAAAGTAAATAAAATGATGTTATTTAACACAATAAAAATCTAAAGTTAATAAAATTACTAGTTTTGTTCTCATTTGATATGGAAATGATACTTTATTCCCAGACTATTTTATCCTTTTATAAAGACTTTTTCTTTGCCAAACATCTAGATTTAATTCATGATTTCAATCTTAACAGTTAATTTAACTTGCTTGATTAAAAAATATTCTCATCTCATCTTAGTGTTTTGATATCTGCATCGATTACATGGCTTTTAAAAAAAAAATCTGACTTATGGGAAATTCCTGACTCCAAAGTTGGTTTCTTCATGCTTTACAAGCAGAATCCAAATGAACCAGGTAAAGCCTTCAATCAATCCAGCTGCCTCAGGAAACTTCACTAATAGAAGAGCTGCCATTATATTTTTGTATATTTCATTTAAAAAAAACTGATTGATTATACTTTTTAAAAAGCTTGATAATCCAAAGAGTGTGTCAAGTTTCATTCTGAGCATTACTCACCAACAAAAATAAATGCTTATGTGCCCAATTTCAGACATCATAACCAATGTATTATTCCTTTTACTTTTGACATCTTCCGCATGGAGTGAGTAACCACTACTGTTTTGAACTGTGTGGGGTTGTATGGGGTTGTGTTACACAAAATTTATAAAAACAGTATGATAAACAACATGACTCACTTCTGGCTTAGTATTATGTTATTTGGTCACCTTGATTCCATAAAGACCATCCGAACTTTCAGTCACAACTTGAGTGACTTACCTTATTGGGTATTCTACTTAGTCAAAGTAGCATATGCCTGATCTAATTATTTTGAAAACTATACTTCAGGGCAAACTTAACACTAAACTCACGGCTAAGAGGTAACTAACAAATGTTACTTTGGTCTTGTCATAAAACCATCTGAATAGATTCTCTCCTCAAGATCACTCTCTCAGGAGGGCCATAACACTCCCTGCTGTGTGTGAGTCAACCAAGGATCCTTAGTTCCTACACTATATCCTACACTATACAAGGTCCAAGTAGAGAACACAGAGGAGAATGGCTCTGGGATCTTTAATCCAAGAAAATGGAAGAAAGTAACTTTATTTTTGCCTCATTCTGTAACGCCATCCAAAATTTCCAGAAGAGAGCAGGTCCATGAGGGTTCTGCTTCTGTTTGCCCTAACTTATCCACAAACTGCTTTCAAGAGTGAGGGTTGGGCATCCAATCCAGGGAGATGAGACATATGTCAACTTCATTTGAAGAGGATGTCCTATGGGCTTACTTTGAATTGTTGTACGAAAAAGTCCAGTCATGTGCTTTTTAGCCTCCATAATAATATAAAATTTAATACTCCAATAATCAGGGCCTCTGTTACTTTCAAATTATGCATTAAATAATGTAACTGTGTGTCACCACTTAAAAGAAGGGTGAGTCCTAAGCAGGAGAGTCAAGTTGGCATCATGCCCCCTCCATCCTCTCACCTCCCTCCTTAAGAAAATATAAGAAACTCAAGAAACTCTAACTTTTTTGAACACAATAAATACCATAAACTTATTTGAGACCAACAATATGAAAGATTAAAAAGGATGCAACAAAGATCACAGAAATGAACACAGATGGACTTTACCCTCAAGAAGGTTTTAAAATGACCTTTTCCTTAAGCCTTACATTGCCATCATTTTAGTCTTTGTGTTGCTTCCTGTTAAGGAATCATGGCAGCTTCTCACCTACGGGTCACGTGGAGGCCTCAGAGCTGGACATTTCCTAACATGCCTCCCTTCATCCTACCATAGTTGCTCATCATGTGTCCAGTTCTTTGGGGACCATATGGACCCCGTGAGTCTCTATGTTCCCCCATGACATTGGAAGAAATATTGTTCCCCTGATAGAAGGTCAGTTTCTAAATCTGTTCTCTGGGACTCATTCACTTCTGCCTACCCAGAGACCTTGCCATAACAATCAGCTCTTATCTGTCTTGTGTCTTCAACCACTCCCTCTAAGTTGGCTCTTTTACATAGGCATTTAAACATACTCACAGTATTAAACAACAATAAGAACAAAACAAAAATTTCTCCCTTGACCCTATAACCTCTAGAGGCCACCTAAAACTGCCAGGTTTACAGGTGATCCCTCATAGCACCAATAGTACCTCCAAATAGTTCAACTCCGAAGATATGCCTGGTTGTCCAAAAATTGTTCTGCAACATGGTGGCAATATTTACTGGAATGTAAAGTGGCAGTACCTATCAACAGTGTATTACATGTGGAAAATGTTTAACAACAGTCTGTTGAAATAAATTATACAACCAAAGCTGTGATATAAGAAATGGGTAACCTATGTGGATAACAAAGTTGACGCTCCACCCGATTCACTGAATCTCACATTTTCTTTTTTTTTTTTTTTTTTTTAATTTTTTTTT
>NC_037673.1:57028024-57165613 GCF_003255815.1 Theropithecus gelada
TTATTGGTGTATAAGAATGCTTGTGATTTTTGCACATTAATTTTGTACCCTGAGACTTTGCTGAAGTTGCTTATCAGCTTAAGGAGATTTTGGGCTGAGACAATGGGGTTTTCTAAATATACAATCATGTCATCTGCAAACAGGGACAATTTGACTTCTTCTTTTCCTAACTGAATACCCCTGATTTCTTTCTCTTGCCTAATTGCCCTAGCCAGAACTTCCAACACTATGTTGAATAGGAGTGGTGAGAGAGGGCATCCCTGTCTTGTGCCAGTTTTCAAAGGGAATTTTTCCAGTTTTTGCCCATTCAGTATGATATTGGCTGTGGGTTTGTCATAAATAGCTCTTATGATTTTGAGGTACGTTCCATCAATACCGAATTTATTGAGCGTTTTTAGCATGAAGGGCTGTTGAATTTTGTCAAAAGCCTTTTCTGCATCTATTGAGATAATCATGTGGTTCTTGTCTTTGGTTCTGTTTATATGCTGGATTATGTTTATTGATTTGCGAATGTTGAACCAGCCTTGCATCCCAGGGATGAAGCCCACTTGATCATGGTGGATAAGCTTTTGATGTGTTGTTGAATCCGGTTTGCCAGTATTTTATTGAGGATTTTTGCATCGATGTTCATCAGGGATATTGGTCTAAAATTCTCTTTTTTTGTTGTGTCTCTGCCAGGCTTTGGTATCAGGATGATGTTGGCCTCATAAAATGAGTTAGGGAGGATTCCCTCTTTTTCTATTGATTGGAATAGTTTCAGAAGGAATGGTACCAACTCCTCCTTATACCTCTGGTAGAATTCAGCTGTGAATCCATCTGGTCCTGGACTTTTTTTGGTTGGTAGGCTATTAATTATTGCCTCAATTTCAGAGCCTACTATTGGTCTATTCAGGGATTCAACTTCTTCCTGGTTTAGTCTTGGAAGAGTGTAAGTGTCCAGGAAATTATCCATTTCTTCTAGGTTTTCCAGTTTATTTGCGTAGAGGTGTTTATAGTATTCTCTGATGGTAGTTTGTATTTCTGTGGGGTCGGTGGTGATATCCCCTTTATCATTTTTAATTGCGTGGATTTGATTCTTCTCTCTTTTCTTCTTTATTAGTGTTGCTAGTGGTCTGTCAATTTTGTTGATCTTTTCAAAAAACCAACTCCTGGATTCATTGATTTTTTGGAGGGTTTTTTGTGTCTCTATCTCCTTCAGTTCTGCTCTGATCTTAGTTATTTCTTGCCTTCTGCTAGCTTTGGAATGTGTTTGCTCTTGCTTCTCTAGTTCTTTTAATTGCGATGTTAGAGTGTCAATTTTTGATCTTTCCTGCTTTCTCTTGTGGGCATTTAGTGCTATAAATTTCCCTCTACACACTGCTTTAAATGTGTCCCAGAGATTCTGGTATGTTGTATCTTTGTTCTCATTGGTTTCAAAGAACATCTTTATTTCTGCCTTCATTTTGTTATGTACCCAGTAGTCATTCAGGAGCAGGTTGTTCAGTTTCCATGTAGTTGAGCGGTTTTGATTGAGTTTCTTAGTCCTGAGTTCTAGTTTGATTGCACTGTGGTCTGAGAGACAGTTTGTTATAATTTCTGTTCTTGTACATTTGCTGAGGAGTGCTTTACTTCCAATTATATGGTCAATTTTGGAGTAAGTACGATGTGGTGCTGAGAAGAATGTATATTCTGTTGATTTGGGGTGGAGAGTTCTATAGATGTCTATTAGGTCTGCTTGCTGCAGAGATGAGTTCAATTCCTGGATATCCTTGTTAACTTTCTGTCTTGTTGATCTGTCTAATGTTGACAGTGGAGTGTTGAAGTCTCCCATTATTATTGTATGGGAGTCTAAGTCTCTTTGTAAGTCTCTAAGGACTTGCTTTATGAATCTGGGTGCCCCTGTAT
Source organism: Theropithecus gelada (assembly GCF_003255815.1). Taxonomy (NCBI): domain Eukaryota; kingdom Metazoa; phylum Chordata; class Mammalia; order Primates; family Cercopithecidae; genus Theropithecus; species Theropithecus gelada. The sequence continues at coordinate 57,029,909 of NC_037673.1, forward strand.
TGGGTGCATATATATTTAGGATAGTTAGCTCTTCCTGTTGAATTGATCCCTTTACCATTATGTAATGGCCTTCTTTGTCTCTTTTGATCTTTGATGGTTTAAAGTCTGTTTTATCAGAGACTAGTATTGCAACCCCTGCTTTTTTTTGTTCTCCATTTGCTTGGTAAATCTTCCTCCATCCCTTTATTTTGAGCCTATGTATGTCTCTGCGTGTGAGATGGGTCTCCTGAATACAGCAGACTGATGGGTCTTGACTCTTTATCCAGTTTGCCAGTCTGTGTCTTTTAATTGGAGCATTTAGTCCATTTACATTTAAGGTTAAGATTGTTATGTGTGAACTTGATCCTGCCATTATGATATTAACTGGTTATTTTGCTCGTTAGTTGATGCAGTTTCTTCCTAGCCTCGATGGTCTTTACATTTTGGCATGTTTTTGAGATGGCTGGTACCGGTTGTTCCTTTCCATGTTGAGTGCTTCCTTCAGGGTCTCTTGTAAGGCAGGCCTGGTGGTGACAAAATCTCTAAGCATTTGCTTATCTGTAAAGGATTTTATTTCTCCTTCACTTATGAAACTTAGTTTGGCTGGATATGAAATTCTGGGTTTAAAATTCTTTTCTTTAAGAATGTTGAATATTGGCCCCCACTCTCTTCTGGCTTGGAGAGTTTCTGCCGAGAGATCTGCTGTGAGTCTGATGGGCTTCCCTTTGTGGGTAACCCGACCTTTCTCTCTGGCTGCCCTTAAGATTTTTTCCTTCATTTCAACTTTGGTGAATCTGGCAATTATGTGTCTTGGAGTTGCTCTTCTCGAGGAGTATCTTTGTGGCATTCTCTGTATTTCCTGGATTTGAATGTTGGCCTGCCCTACTAGGTTGGGGAAGTTCTCCTGGATGATATCCTGAAGAGTGTTTTCCAACTTGCTTCCATTTTCCCCCTCACTTTCAGGCACCCCAATCAGACGTAGATTTGGTCTTTTTACATAATCCCATACTTCTTGCAGGCTTTGTTCATTTCTTTTTCTTCTTTTTTCTTTTGGTTTCTCTTCTCGCTTCATTTCATTCATTTGATCCTCAATTGCTGATACTCTTTCTTCCAGTTGATCGAGTCGGTTACTGAAGCTTGTGCATTTGTCACGTATTTCTCGTGTCATGGTTTTCATCTCTTTCATTTCGTTTATGACCTTCTCTGCATTAATTACTCTAGCCGTCAATTCTTCCACTTTTTTTTCAAGATTTTTAGTTTCTTTGCGCTGGGTACGTAATTCCTCCTTTAGCTCTGAGAAATTTGATGGACTGAAGCCTTCTTCTCTCATCTCGTCAAAGTCATTCTCCGTCCAGCTTTGATCCATTGCTGGCGATGAACTGCGCTCCTTTGCCGGGGGAGATGCGCTCTTATTTTTTGAATTTCCAGCTTTTCTGCCCTGCTTTTTCCCCATCTTTGTGGTTTTATCTGCCTCTGGTCTTTGATGATGGTGATGTACTGATGGGGTTTTGGTGTAGGTGTCCTTCCTGTTTGATAGTTTTCCTTCTAACAGTCAGGACCCTCAGCTGTAGGTCTGTTGGAGATTGCTTGAGGTCCACTCCAGACCCTGTTTGCCTGGGTATCAGCAGCAGAGGCTGCAGAAGATAGAATATTTCTGAACAGCGAGTGTACCTGTCTGATTCTTGCTTTGGAAGCTTCCTCTCAGGGGTGTACTCCACCCTGTGAGGTGTGGGGTGTCAGACTGCCCCTAGTGGGGGATGTCTCCCAGTTAGGCTACTCAGGGTTCAGGGACCCACTTGAGCAGGCAGTCTGTCCCTTCTCAGATCTCAACCTCCGTGTTGGGAGATCCACTGCTCTCTTCAAAGCTGTCAGACAGAGTCGTTTGCGTCTGCAGAGCTTTCTGCTGCTTTTTTGTTGTTGTTGTTGTTGTGTAGCTGTGCGCTGTCCCCAGAGGTGGAGTCTACAGAGACAGGCAGATTTCCTTGAGCTGCTGTGAGCTCCACCCAGTTGGAGCTTCCCAGCAGCTTTGTTTACCTACTTAAGCCTCAGCAATGGCGGGCGCCCCTCCCCCAGCCTGGCTGCTGCCTTGCTGGTAGATCACAGACTGCTGTGCTAGCAATGAGGGAGGCTCCGTGGGCGTGGGACCCTCCCGGCCAGGTGTGGGATATGATCTCCTGGTGTGCCTGTTTGCTTAAAGCGCAATATTGGGGTGGGTGTTACCCGATTTTCCAGGTGTTGTGTGTCTCAGTTCCCCTGGCTAGGAAAAGGGATTCCCTTCCCCCTTGCGCTTCCCAGGTGAGGCGATGCCTCGCCCTGCTTCAGCTCTCGCTGGTCGGGCTGCAGCAGCTGACCAGCACCGATCGTCCGGCACTCCCCAGTGAGATGAACCCAGTACCTCAGTTGAAAATGCAGAAATCACCGGTCTTCTGTGTGGCTCGCGCTGGGAGTTGGAGACTGGAGCTGTTCCTATTCGGCCATCTTGCTCCGCCTCAAATCTCACATTTTCATAGTGACTAGCAGTATATCACAGACTCAGTACACAATGGATGTTCACATTAGGTATTAACTGATATTACTTGTAAATGATATCCATGTATTTATTTTTACAAGATGGCAACTTAGTTTTTAAAATATTAGTGATGTGGTAGGGCAATAAAATACAAGTGATGTGGTAGTGATGTGTTTTAAATGTAATAAAACATCTGTATCGGTACTTAGAAAATATAAAGCATTATTGAAAAAAATTCTCTGACTTATTGGTCATTATGTGCTTTTTAATGTTTTAATGGCTAAGACTATCTAATTCAGATTAGTCAAATGCAGAATAAAGACATCCTCAATTTACTTGACCCTGCAGAACCTCACAAAATACAATCAGCATCTCTCAGGAAATATGTTATTTCAGAGCTGGAGGTCAAGACATTATGATGAGTACAAACCAGAGAACATAATTACTGAATCTGGTTCCCAATGGTGGACAGGATATACTGAAGAAAAACCAAATGATTAATTCCACAAGTTTATCCCTGATGTTGCCCCAGAATGCTTTGCTTTACATGAAGTTAAAATCTCACCAGGCTGCAAAGGAACTCTCATCTATCATCACTTTGCTTGTTAAATCTAACTGATATAACATAGAATGTCACAGTGGATGAGAAACAATAAGTAAGGCAATATTATTACCACTTTTAAAATCCATATTTAAGGCTGATAACGACATTATATGTATATGTGTGTAGACATACATATATCTACATGGGTGTGTGTGTGTATATATATATATATATATAAGCTCTACACATATAATTAGATAGATTAGGTAGATACATGGATGGATGGATGGATAGATAGATAGATAGATAGATAGATAGATAGATAGATAGACAGATAATACTTGGCATGGCTCACAACAGTTCCTAAAAGTCATTATATAGAAAAAACAGAGAGTATTCACTAGATTGAAGTGGCAGATCATATTTTCTATTACCAGAAATCTACACAGTCCAGAGATATTTTGAAGAAACTTCCCCAGTGTACTGACAGAATGTGGTCCTCTTATTCTTGTGTGGGGTACACTTGTTAACAAAAAAGAATTTCCAAGGTCTCCCTCTGGAAGTAGCCATCTTTGTGTGTCACCATCCTTTAATTGATCCATTTCATAGGCAGTGCTGGAATGGTTATGAGTCACTACTGTGTCTGGCATCACCACGGTAAGATTCGCCACTATGTTCCTTCCTCATCATGAGGTCTTTGAGTGAATCTGACACAGAGCCACCTTCAGGGTTGTCACTCATGAACAAAAAATTAATTACATTTAATTATAATGGACTATGTAAGAAAGTCATTGGAGACACCAAATAATGAGGATAATTATTTTTTTAAAACTAGTAATTTTGAGCACCTACTATGTACCAGACACTGAGCAAAGAACTGTATGTTCATTATCTTGTGTCTTGCACAATATAATGCTATAATCCATGTATTACCTCTATTTTTCAGTGAGAAGCCTGGACTTACACAGCTTAAACAAAACACTCAAATTAAACAGCCAGCTAGTGACAGAACTGGTATTTAAACTCACGACTCTTTGTGTATTTTGTCTCTGTATTTCCAGATTCAGGCTGTTTAGTCATTTGAGATCTAGAAATAGGGGTACTAGACAGACACAATTCCATTGTATTATAATACCAACATCAATAAAATATTCAGTACTTTAAAAAAAAAATAAGTTTCTTCTTAGGTGAAATAAGTGAATTATTGACCAGTTTACTGATTCAGTAACTGAATCACATATTCATTCACATAAGATTTTATGTGAATGGAGGGGAAAGGAATAACCTAGATCTATGCTCAATTCTATGCTCACAATTTAGTACAGAAGATTTAAGTTGGAGGTTATGCTTTGTAGTAAACAACATTATTTACAGATAAGACATGAAACTATTACAGAATGGCTCCTGCCACAATGCTTGGTCTATGTATCTTTAACTCATCTCCAGAAAGGTCTTCTACATAGCACGATTTCAAGCCTGGTTGTCATAATTCAATTCTATGGGAGGGCACACAATGGATTATAGTGATGGCCTGAGAAACGGCACAGAATCCACAGCCTCTCTGACATCTTCAGCAGCCATGTGCAACACAGCCCAATCTAGATGGTGTTGTGCATGTGAACTTTTGCCCACAGACAAAAGGTTGAGACCCAGAGTTCTACAGGAGCAGCAATAGCATATAAAAATTACAAACATTTAATTATGAGCTTCCAAAAATGTTAATAAGGGTAACTCCCTTATGCCTACTGACCTGACACCCCCCATTGCCATAGAGTGCCACCAGTACAACATAATCCTTTGGAAGTCTCCCATTCTAAAGCCACTCATACAGACTCAACATCAACGTGTTGTCCCAGATAAGGAGCAGGGAAGAAAATGTACATTCTTAATTCTGTCAGCTTTATAAATACCTCATAATGCAGAAACTGACAGTCTATAATTAGGTTAATTATTTATGGGAAAATAATTGGGTTAATGAGCTATTTCTTTACGGGAAAATTCTGTTGGTGCTGCTAAATAGAAAAAAAAATCAAAGATCTTAAAGACATCAGAAATGAGAGCAGGAAAAAATTAAATTCTTACATTTGGGAAATTGCAACCTCATTGCCCATAGGAAATGACATCTGGAATGCAAAAATAACTTAATATATTGTAATCAACTGAACACCAGTTTGCATCTATCATGTTAATAAGTATAGCTACCTATGCAGAACGGTATAAAGCAAGCAACATTTTTGTTAATCCCTTTGCAACAACCCACTCAAAAGATCTGAGACTATGAGATCTGAATAAAACACCTTACTTTCATAAGCTAATGTTAGCTGTACTTTCAAGATTTTTTCCACAAAAATTATTATGAAGAAGAAAAATAATTTGACATTACCCCAAATTGCATATTTCTAGGAAAAAAAAAGTATTTCCTTCCAACTCTTATCCATATGCATAATTTTAAATAATTATAATTATAGTGTTGATATAATTTTATATTCTCCTTTTCAGTTAATGTTGTATTTTGTTTTGGTATTAAATTATTTAAGAGTAACCAACACTTTTTCCAAAGGAATGGTTCTAGTAAGAACAGCAATATTGATCTGTCATTTTTTCATTTTTATCCCTTAAGAGCTATAAATCCATTTTCTCCTATAAAGCCTACTGGCCCTTTGTTTTTCCTTAGTAACTTTAGATACTAGATATATTCCAGATTATCACTCACAAGTCTATACCAAACACATTCCCAATAAACTCAACCCTACACTTAAAGTTCTCACTTTCTTATCTTTATCCTACCACCTCAAAAACATAATGCCAATATTTTATAAATCAGCCCATATTAGACTACAATCTATAAATATGGAACTATTACCTTCTCTTTATATTCCCTTTTTAAGAGAATTAATTAATTACAAGAAAACAGGAATGTACTGTCTTACTTCATGGCCCTGAAATTTGATTTATATTAACTCTAAAGAGACCCTGATCCCACAACACATGATCCATCATCAATCATCGCCTTGCTCCTCGCCATCTTGAATAGTTACTATTCTTTCTGGTTCCTTTCCTTTTCTCACCACACATAAAGAGAGGACCTCTGACTCATAAAAATATTCTACTCTGATTACCCCTACAGCTACCAACCCTCCTTCCTTTTTGCCGCTAAACACAAACACACACACATACACACACACAGACACAGAGTTCTTTAAGTTTCTAGTTCAACGGAGAGACTGTTGAACCTTTGATGACTTCATTTCTTCATCCCTTAATCATTTCTTCAACCCCCTCAATCTAACTTCTGTTCATACCACTCTGCTGAAATCTCTCACAAAGATGACCATGAACACCAACATGCCAAACAATTGATTATTCTTTATCTTCATGCTGTCTGATACTTGTATATCTTTTGGCAATTTAACCACATTCTCCTGAAAAATCATTCCTTTTGTTGTTGTTGTTTCTAGGCCACTGCATAGATTTCAAGTTTCCTATCAGCTCTCTTGACTGTCTTTTCTCTATTGTCTAAAAGTGAGCATTACCCAAACAAGTTTCTGTCATTAACTCTCATAGTTTCTTACTTTAAGCGATCCTATCCTGAACTGCAAGAGACTCAGTTGACCCATCTCCCTAGGAGGCTTCTCTGGTGACCTCTGACCCCTTGAGACTGTTTAGGTTCAGGTTTACTTATGCTGATTGTCATGTTTCTGCTTTTGTGCCAGTTACTCTACTTCACACTTGAGGGTTTGATGAAGTTTTTCTCGGGAATCCCATGCACTCGCTTTTCTTGAAGGCTTTTCCATTTGTGCCTGGGTTTTTAAGCTGATGGTTTCTTTCCTCAGCTTGGTCCTCCAGGCACTATATATGGCAGATATACATCACAATTTTTGACCTCTGCATAGAAACCTTTCCTGTTTTTCAGGATGGATGTAGACTGTGTGTGTGTGTGCGCGTGTGTGTGTGCGCGTGTTTACTGAGAATATGCAAAATAAATAAATAAATAAATAAATAAAACACGTGGGCTCAAATGGTCATTCAGAATTGAAATTCCACCTCTTACTTTCCAAATATCCTACTTTGGACCATTTTTGCCTGACACTTATATCAATTCCACAGCCACTAGATCAGTGTTTCTCAAACAACCTGCATTATCACCTTCAAGAGTGGTGGTTATGAAAATGCAGCTCACTGCATTTTAAATTCCTTTCCACTGAAACAAAATATCTGAAGATAGAGTCCTGGTATGAAGCCCTCCCAGGATATTACAGCATGTTTCCCCAAGAGATCCTGATACACACTAAAGTTGGAGAACCACAGCACCAGACTGTAAGACCCCGAAAGGGAGTGCACTCAAGGTCTGTGCATGCTCTACTATCCAGGAAGTGCATGCACAGGCCCAACTGATTCTTCCTGAAACATGGGCTGAAGCTCATGGCAAACTCCTGGTACAAAAAATTGTTATTACTACCAACAGCAAGATAAAGTCCTTAAACCTTGTTAGTCTGTCCTTTAAGGTATTCCACAATCTGACTTTCATCCATCATTTTAGCCTTATCGCCAGTTACTTGATGACATTAACCTTATGCTCACATGTTCCATCTGTGATTGAGAGGCCTTGGTTAACGTTCCTATGAAAACTAGGATGGACACTATTCATATAATAGTTTACAATTTGACTGAACACTAAGAAAGTTCTGTAAGTTTCAGGAACCCACAAAAATCAATGAGTAAGTAACTGTAAACCAAATACAAGCCTTCTGAGAGCATGCCTTCTCTGTAACCAAAGGCTGGACTTCTTCCCTCAAGTGAATGTGCTTGTTGAAGCAGAGATTCAAATAACAAATTGAAATAGTCCTCACAGGCTTTCACCTTGTTGGACTGCATGACATTTGGAAAATGGTTGTCCCCTGGAACTAGATTTTCTGGATTTAAATCTCAGCTCCTTAACTGACTTTGGAGAAGTTACTTAATCCTTTGGCTTTGGTTTCTTCATTTATTATAGGGACATAATGAGAAGACTTACTTCATAAGGCTGTTTGGGGGAATTAATGAATTAATAGATATGAAACATATAGCACAGTGCCTAACACACATAGTAAGTATATATGATACACTCATACTCACACTCACACATGCATATATGTAAGTGGGTATGAGAATATTAAACTTTTATATTTAATAAATTTAAAATACTAGGGGTACCTTCAGATGTAAATCAAAATCTATGACTTGGAAAGTTTGGTCTTTGGTCATTCAAGAAGAGATTTGGCTGTCATCAGTATATACACGGGACCTGAAGCCACAGATTCGTATGAGCTCACACAGAGAGATGTAAAGGTAAAGAATATGAGAAACTCCAGGATAGAAGTTAAAAAGAGAACCTTAGTGGACTTGGTATTTCACCAATTATTTTCAAGCATTCTTTACAGGTCTAAAACAATCTACAAGCACAGAAAAACATCTTCTTATAGAAAATAACATTGTTATGCATTCCAGAGGTTACGTGTAGAGCCATTAAAATTATTTATACTATTGCTTTTTTTAGCTATTCGTCAAATTCTTCTCCAATATGTCCACTGCATTAGAACAAATTCATGTTTTCAAGAAGCAGAGCTTACTGTACTTTGTGAAGAGCACAGATGCACTAACAGGAGAGGTAGTGGGTCTGAGTAACTCCAGATAGGAGTTAGTTGCTACAAGCTTCATGTACCTGTGGAGGATGCTTACCATGTGCTCAAAGTGAGGAGATCCACTTGGCAGAAGGGCAGGAAGCCACATATGTTGCACCAAAGTGTTGACAATGCAAGAACAGTTCTTCAGAAACAAGAGCTGTGTAGACAGTGGGTGACCTGCAGAGTCAAACTCGCATGCCTTTTAAGTGGGCATTCTCTGGAGTCACTCTTTCCCCGGGATAATGATGGGGAAGAACCCTGATGAACTTCACTCACATGGACAGTCTTGTGTCAGGTGGGCAGCTGGGTTTTGAGGTCTGGTTTGTCCCAGAATGCTGTCCAGTTCCTAAGAGAGTATTGTAGCCCTGCCCATGTATTATATACCTATATTTCTGCCTGGCAAAAATTATACTGTCACATCTTCCCACCACATCTTCCTACCCATTGCTGCACCAACCTGCAGCAACGGTTGGTTGCCTAGTAATGGCTTTTGCCCACTGTGACAGTTAACACTGAGTGTCAACTTGATTGGATGGAAGGATGTGAAGTATTGATCCTGGGTGTGTCTGTGAGGGTGTTGCCAAAGGAGATTAACATTTGAGTCAGTGGGCTGGGAAAGGCAGACCCACCCTTAGTCAGGGTGGACACTATCTAATCAGCTACCAGGGCAGCTAGAATATAAAACAGGCAGAAGAATGTGAAAACATGAGACTGGCCTAGACTCCCAGCCTACATCTTTCTCCCATGCTGGATGCTTCCTGCCCTTGAAAATCAGACTCCAAGTTCTTCAGTTTTGGGACTCAGACTGGCTCTCCTTGCTCCTCAGCTTGCAGAAGGCCTATTGTGGGACCTGGTGATCACGTGAGTTAATATTAATAAACTTCCCTTTATATATATGTATATCCTATTAGTTTTGTCCCTCTAGAGAACCCTGACTAACATACCCACTTTAGGGGATAAGGAATACAATGCATTTTTAAAAGCCCAGAAAAGGTAGGGAAATGCTCAGCAAGTGTTACTTTGAGAGGAATTATTTCTAACTCATAGAATAACCTTGTATTAGTCTGTTTTCTTATTGTGATAAATACATACCCAAGACTGGGAAGAAAAAGAGGTTTAATTGGACTTACAGTTCCACATGGCTGGGGAGGCCTCACAATCATGGCAGAAGGCAAAAGGCACTTCTTACACGTTGGCGGCAAGAGAAAATGAGGAAGATGCAAAAATGGAAACCCCTGATAAAACCATCAGATCTTGTGAGACTTATTCATGACCACGAGAACAGTATGGAGGAAACTGCCCAATGATTCAAATTATCTCCCTCCAAGTCCCTCCCACAACATGTGGAAATTATGCGAGTACAATTCAAGATGAGATTTGGGTGGGTACACAGAACCAAACCATATTATTCCACCCTGGGCCCTCCAAATCTCATGTCCTAACATTTTAAAACTAATCACGCCTTCCCAACAGTCCCCGAAAGTCTTAACTCATTTCGGCATTAACCCAAAAGTCAATAGTCCAACGTCTCATCTAAGACAAGGCAAGTTCCTTCCACCTAAGAGCCTGTAAAAATCAAAAGCAAGCTAGTTACTTCCTAGATACAATGTGGGTACAGGTAATGGGTAAATACAGCCATTCCAAATGGGAGAAATTGGCCAAAACAAAGAGGTTACAGGGCTCATGCAAGCTCAAAATCCAGCAGGGCAGTCAAATTTTAGAGCCCCAAAATGATCTCCTTTGAGTCCGTGTCTCATATCCAGATCACACTGATGCAAGAGGTGGGTTCCCATAGTCTTGGGCAGCTCTGCTCCTGTGGCTTTGCAGGATACAGCCTCCGCCTGGCTGCTTTCACAGGCTGGCATTGAGTGTCTGTGGCTTTTCCAGGTGCATAGCGCAAGCTGTCATTGGATCTACCATTCTGGGGTCTGAAGGCGGTGGCCCTATTCTCATAGCTCCACTAGGCAGTGCCCCAGTAGGGACTCTGTGTGGGGGCTCCGACCCCACATTTCTCTTCCACACTTCCCTAGCAGAGGTTCTCCATGAGGGCCCTGCCCCTGCAGCAAACTTCTGCCTGGGCATCCAGGCATTTCCATACATCTTCTGAAATCTAGGCAAAGGTTCCCAAACCGCAATTCTTGACTTCTGTGCATTCGCAGGCTGAACACCACATGGAAGATGCCAAGGCTTAGGGTTTCCACCCTCTGAAGCCATAGCACAAGCTGTACCTTGGCCCCCTTTAGTCACAGCTGGAGCGGCTGGGACGCAGGGCACCTGGTCCCTAGACTGCACACAGCACAGGGACCCTGGGCCTGGCCCACAAAACCATTTTCTCCTAGGCCTCCAGGCCTGCGATGGGAGGGGCTGCCATGAAGATCTCTGAGATACTCTGGAGACATTTTCCTCATTGTCTTGGGGGTTTAACATTCGGCCTCTCGTTACTTATGTAAATTTCTGCAGCCAGCTTCAATTTCTCCTCAGAAAATGGGTTTTTCTTTTCTATCACATTGTCAGGCTGCAAATTTTTTAAACTTTTCTGCTCTGCTTCCCTTATAAAACTGAGTGCCTTTAACAGCACTCAAGTCACCTCTTGAATACTTTGCTGCTTAGAAATTTCTTGCGCCAGATACCCTAAATCATCTCTCAAGTTCAAAGTTCCACAAATTCCTAGGGCATGGCAAAGTGCTATGAGTCTCTTTGCTAAAACATAGTAAGAGTCACCTTAGATACAGTTCCCAACAAGTTCCTTATCTCCATCTGTGACCACCTCAGCTTGGACCTTATTGTCCATATTGCTATCAGGCTTTTGGTCAAAGCCATTCAACAAATCTCTAGGAAGTTCCATACTTTCCCACATTCTTCTGCCTTCTTCTGAGCTCCCCAAACTGTTTCAAGCTCTGCCTGTTAGGCAATTCAAAAGTCGCTTCCACATTTCAGGTACCTTTTCAGCAACGCTCCACTCTATTGGTACCAATTTACTGTATTAGTGTGTTTTCACATTGCTTATAAAGACATACCTGAGACTGGGAAGAAAAAGAGGTTTAATTGGACTTACAGTTCCACATGGCTGGGGAGGCCTCACAGTCGTGGCAGGAGGCAAAAGGCACTTCTTACATGTCAGTGGCAAAAGAAAATGAGGAAGATGCAAAAGCAGAAACCCCTGATAAAACCATCAGATCTTGTGACATTTATTCACTACCAAGAGAACAGTTTGGGGGAAACTTACCCTATGATTCAAATTATCTCCCACCAGGTCCCTCGCACAACATGTGGGAATTATGGGAGTACAATTCAAGATGAGATTTGGGTGGGGACACAGAGCCAAACCATATCAAACCTCAATGTCAAAGTCTTCTTGATATACAGTGACCAGGGAAAGAAGGAACAGATGTTAAATACATGAGGAATTTTCCAGTTATTTTATACATAAATATACCTAATGACAGGAAGAAAACCCTAATTTTCAGTCCCATTTGACCGTTTCTGATTTTACTCTGAAGCCATTAGATCAGCATTTGAATTTGACCACAAAATAAAATTTGGCTAAGGAAAAGCACTATAACATTCCAAATAAATTAAACAATTACCCTACAGCCAAATAATACTGCATGGAAATCTTTTACTTTGATAATTAAGAGGTAAAACTAAAATATCATCATGTAATATACCAGTACAAATGGTCACATTTTCAAATTCCCATGGTGGTACAATATATTTAACAAAATTTGAACATAACACTTAATTATATAATTAAACTATTGAGTCTCATATAAAGAAACTATTGGGTCTGATTGGCCCCAGTCTGTTTTGAAACATCATAATGCATATAGTATCTTTTTAGTTTAATTTTCCAAAATTAGTTTTATTTAATACTATGACAATTGCCAAGTTGGTATCTGTTTTTCCCATGTTCTTTGTGATTGTTTTAATAAAACGCTCCCCCTAACCTCAACTGTCTGAGTACTCAGAACTTCCTCAGATTATTTCTTACAATATTTCAGCTCTCAGGGCTGTCCAGAAATATTACTACATCTTCCTAATTCATTCACACTCCTGCTTACAGATAATTATTTCACAACTGTCTTTAAATTTTTAACAGCTTCTGCTCTATCCTCACACTCAGTTGATAGCCTATTTCTTTGAAAAAATAATAGCAAATTAGAAAACAATTTTTCTCTGCAGCCCCCATCACATTTATCAAATACTCCACTTATGTGCCTGATCTCATCTCTTTTCTCCTCTTCAAGTATATCACTCCAGTTATTACTATCTCTGTTGCATCACTAATTTCCCCCTCTTCTCTGGATTCTTCCCATTTACATAACAACCTGCCATAATATGTCCAATTTAAGTCTTAACTACTATATATCTTATTTCTCTGCCTAAATTATTTAAAACAAAACTCCTCAAAGAGTTTTCCAAACTCATGATATTCAGTTCTTGCCCTCCCACCATTTCTTTTTGAATGTACTCCTATGTTTTTGTTTTTAGTACTCCACTGAAACAGCTCTTCTCAAGATCATCCAAGGTCTTCTCCGTGCTAAATTCATTAGTCAATTCTTAATTCTGACTTAAGTAATCAGCAGCATTCACAATTAATCATGCATTCCTTTGTAAAATACTATCTTCATTGACTTCCAAGCCTCTCCTCACTCTAGGTTGTATTTCTGCCTCACCAGCTGCTCCTTCTCAAAAAGCTCCATTTCCTTTTGATATTTCCAACTTCAGAACATTAGATTGGCTTTTCCTATTTATCTATGGTAACTCCTCAGTTTTAAAATCATCAATACCCAAATTAGATTCGTAAACCCAACCTGAACTCAAGAATGTCATAACCAACTGCCTATCTTTCCACTGATATATCTGAATTAATATACCAAATTTAACATGAAAATCTTGATCTCTCCCTTTCCATTTCAGTAAACCATAACACTATTTGCACAGTTTCTCAGACCAGAATTTATATAGTCATTTTTTACTTTCCTTTTCCTTGCAACTGATATCAATCAAGCAACAAACTTGTGAAATCCACCTTAGAAATATATCCAGATCTTATCTTTCTCACCATAAACACAGCTACCACCCTAGTCCAAATCATCATCATCTCTGCCTGGAATACTGCATTTGTCTTCTATAGTAGATGCTACTGACACTCTTCTCAGATCTCCTTTGTTGGGCAGGTACACCCATCTTCCAGATGTTATACTGACTGCTAAACATCTCATAGCTGTACTCCTGCAGAAATGTCTTTGAAAGACCCAAGGTGGTGGTGGCCGGGGGCGTGGAGAGAGAGAGAGAAGAGGGATTCAATTAGATAGATGATTATTTATTACCTATCTTTCAAAATGTAAGCTCTGTGAGGATAGAAATGTTATTTGTTCACTGACAAATTCCCAGTACCAGAAGAATTTCTGGTACATAATTGAAATCAAAATATATTTGCTGAATTAAGGAATCCTCAAGTTTATCCTGCTCAATGTTCACCTTATCTTGGCTCTCTGCCAATATCCAAATAAGAAACAGAATTTCATTTACAGAAAAGGTAGGTGCTAAGAATTAAATGTCAAAGACCATCTTCCTAAATAAGAAGATGAGGGCTATGGTTTGCTATTTTGAGTGAAAAGAATCCTTTAATATCCCAAATATCCTAGCCTGAGAGAAGCAACAGTTTGAGAAAGAGAAATAGTTGGGGGCACAGTTCTTTTGAGTTAAAAGGGCCTTTGATTATGATTATACCTCTATTAGCTTCAGAAGATTTGGTGCTCAAGTTAATAAAGCTTCAAGAACAGCCTAAATTGTAATACATATTCAACATTTGACTCAAATAGTGAATTGCATCTATCAGATCATCCAGACATTTAGGGTTTTGCTTTAAAATGTTGTTGACTTACTCTCCCAAATCCAGCTATCTTCAGACAATAAAAACCAAACTTAAACCTGAGGTCATTAATACAAGTCACAGATGCCAAAACAACACTCTAAATATCAAGCCAAAAATATTTTACTTTTATTCTGCAATACTCTTCTTATTTGTTCATAGTAAGTGCTAAAGGTTACATAGAAATTTTATTACATAGATTTTTTTAATCTGAGTATTTATTACTGCTTCTACCAAATCTTTATTCCTTTAGAAACAAACAGATGGCTGAAAAATGAAATGGGAATAAATTAACTTGATATGTTCAAGGCAGTCTTTTAATATCAATAAAAACCCTCCTTCTAAATAGCAACCAACCTCATGTGTCTGTCTGAAACAAAATGGCACACTTGCATTTTTTATTAGGAGTCAAACTGGGCTGGCCAACAAGGCAATTTTGTTAAATACGTCTTTCAAATGAATATATTTAAACACTAGCCATTAACAACCACTTCAACTAAATAAATACTTATTTAGACTCTCTCTGTGCCAGGTGGTAGCGTAGGGCTTGAGATTAAAAAACGAAGAGCTACCAAAAACAAAGATGCTTACTGGATACAATTGTGTGTGAGACATTGTTCTAGGTGCTGCTGATGCAATGATGAGCAAATATACATTAATCTGTGAATAAAAGAGACATTAACAATTTAATCACATATACATTAAATTATATATTTAATCATATCTGATAAGTACAGTGAAAGAAGTATGTAGTGTATGTCGTACTTCTACAGCATATATAGAAGATAGTCCTGACAATATAACAGTCCAGAGAAGTCTTCTAAAGTGAAGTGAATTTACAAAGATGGGAAGGATGAGGAGGGATTCGCTTGGTAAAGGGGAGAGAGAAGCAGGAGCATGTGTTTCTGACAGAGAGAACAGCATGAGCAAGTGCCCTGAGGCACTGGGTGGAAAGTTGGTATACAAGAAGTTCAGGGAGTGAAACAGGCAGGGAATACTTCAGGATAAGACAGAAAGGAGGCTGGAGGCAAGATGTGATTCAGATTATTGAGCCCCTGGAAGATCACCCAAAAACGATGTTAATAGTCTTAAGAACAACAGGAAACCACTAACTGGTTTTAAGGCAAGGGTGTGTGGTGAGTGATAAGTTTGGACTTGTGTTTCAAACAGGTGACTGACTGCAATACGGAGAACAGATTGGATGAGAGCAAAGAGCAGATGCCAGGAAATGGATCAAGGCAGCTATCACTGTGGTTCGGGAAACTGGTAATGCCAGCACAGACAGGCCAGCCCTGGGAAAGATGAAGAGAGAGGGATAGATGTAGCACATAACTGGAAGGTGAAATCGACAGGCCTTAGTAATAGGGTACTTACAGCAACTAAGGGAGGAAGATGAAGGTGAAGAATTCGATGACTGTTGATACTAATAGTTTTAAGGGCCAAAAGAGAAAAATCAGGCCATGGTAAGCAGGCTGTGAGGGGAAAACAGAATTTCAGTTTTGGATATTTTGGATCTAAAATGCCTCTGAAACACTCAGTGGAAGATACTGAAAAAGCAGTAGATACACAGGTCTGAGTTCCAGAGGACAAATATGAGCTGAATATACAAACTGGTGAGTCCTTAGTACCTAGGTGATCATTGAAATCAGAGGCATGGAAAGTATAGTATAAGGCAATAAAAAGGAGGACCATGCCTGAGGCATTGACAACACTTAATGGTCAAGTAGAAGTTAAAAGGCATATAATGAAGAAGAAGCCAAAGACAAAGGAGGAAAACTGGGAGATAGTTGCATAACTGAACCAAGGAAGAGGTCCTGGGAGGACATGGTAGCAGGGAGACTATGTCCAAGTAGTAAGATTGCGAATGAGTTTACTTCTTACCTAGAAGTTGGTAAAGATCTGGAATAATGCATATTAAACTCCTGAGATTGGGATAACTTATTCCAAACTATAACCCTAAGTCAATAAAGATGACCTTGGGATATATCAGTCAAGAAGTCTACAGAATAATACTGTCCAAAAGAAACAGACATATGTTGTAAATATAAAATGGATGCAACATATTTGTTTTAAGGATTACAAAAAGAAATTGATTTGGATAGAGTGCAGTATCATCTGGCCTTAAGCAGAGAGTGGCAGACAGCAAATAAAATTCATTCATTCCTTCTTCCCTTGGCCCATAACTAGACCACATTTCTTATGTATAGACATAGATGTAAGGTAAATGGAAGCAACATAAGCTACTTCTGGGCCTGCTCATAGAAAACATTTCTGGGTTCCCCATTCACATACTGATGGGAGAGAAGTCTGAAGTTTGAGAGGAAAATGAAGCCATAGGTGCATAGGAAGATACCCAAGTGGCTGGGTGACCAGGTGGAAAGCAGCTGGTGAACCAGAAACATCAATTGACTTAGCATGAATGAGAGGTAAACTTCAATTGTTTGAGACACTGGGATTTGGGTATTTATCTGTTACAACAGTATTAACTACTCTAACTGATACACTGAAGCTGGCTACTTTGGAGGCAACTCAGAGGGGCAGCATTTATCTCACAGACCATGATCATCTTTTATCTCTCATTGATTCACTAGTGAACCATATTTCTATGATACAGACAGAATGATCAAAACCAAATAGCAGTTAATTTGCTACGAAGCATTTTCTTAAATCTGAATGGGTTAGAATAATTCAAGGTGTTTTTGTTTTCCTGTCAAATAGTATAATGTTTTCAAGTAAATTACAGTTAAGCAATCCTTTAACAGAGGAGAAAAACAAAGTTCCATGTTATTTCTTTGATTGACAGTTAATTAAAAGGCAAACTCAAGTTTTTTCATCAATATTGTGTTACAGTGATTTAAATAGTAATTAAGCAAAATGTTGTTCTCTCAAATTGAAACAGAAAACTCCACATTTTTAAAATATGTGCTTTTTGCTTAGAACAGCACTAAAATTTATTTAAAATATGTGTTTTTATATAACAACATGCAAGTGCTCATATGACAGCTTGGCAGAGATGCTGCGGAATCTTTATAGAAAACCTGGTATGCATATTTCATATGCTTAATCATAACTTCTTCTTTAAGTTGGAGGAGGAAGGAAAAGGCCAACCGTGGTATAATAATGGAATTTGAAAAGTTCTACAGGTAGAAAGAAGAGGCAGGAAAAAAGAAATGTCAAATGCATGGAAGTATTATTAACATGATTGAGAATTTCTCTGGGTTCTCAACATCTTTCAGGTTTAATTTCAGTATTGACCAGTAATTTGATGATTGCAACTTAATTTTTAGCTCTCTTTCAGGTAGGACCAGATACATGATATAAGAGCCCATCTAAGTGTGGGCCCCATGTGAATGTATAGTTTCTATATCCATGAAGCAGGGCCTGCACTCATGTCACTCTCAAAACAAACAAAAAAAATTTCAAAATACCATAGACCTGAGGCCAAGTTTTCAAGTGTGATGAATGGAAATGTTTGGTTGCTGCTGTTAGAGTTTTTGTATTAACTGTAGACATTAATCAATGTTGTCCTATAAAAACTCTATTAAAGTATAAGATATTTGGTTTCCTGACTTTCTTTTTTATTGTGTCATATAGATAATCAAAATGTAGCTAGAACAAAAATGTCTCTAAAGCAAAATGATGCAACTCTTTCTTGACCTTGCTGCAGCCTGAATGTTTGTATTCCCCCAAAACTCATCTGTTGAAACCTAATCACCAATGTGATTATATTAGAAGGTAGGGCCTGGGGGTAATTATATCATGATGGAGGAACTTTCATGAATGAAATTAGTGCCCTTATAAAAGAGGCCCTTGTAAAAGAAGACTTGTCTCCTTCCACCATGTGAGGACACAAATAGAATGCACTGTCTATGAGCCAGAAAGTGGGCCCTCACCAGACACCGAATCTGCTGGTGCCTTCATCTTGGCCTTCCCAGCTTCCAGAACTGTAAGAAATAAATTTCTGATATTTATAACTACCTACTCTATGGTATTTTGTTGTAGCAGCTCAAATGGACTTAGACAGCTCTAGACTGCATAAAACAGGATGGTGTGCACTGCTGATTGAGATGTGTTCCTATTCTAGAGATTACCAGATATTGGCAAGCTTACAGTAGAAAAGTATCCTGGTGAGAAAAATGTTACTAGAATTTCTCAGGCAAGCTCAAAGAACATAAATTTTTATGTGAGATGCCCAATCTGCCTCCATGGGCAGGAGAGGACACACTTCCTTGACAGCCTTTGTAGATGAGAGTAATAAGGGAGATTAGACTTCTAAGAGAGGGCTATGTCTATAAACAGAGACTATCCTTTTATTTGCTTTCCCATGACCTCAACTGGTTCCACTGCAAAAAGTCATAGGGAGGATGGCAAGAGACTCTTAAAAACAGGTTTGTGGTATCTGCAAAAGGTGAAGGGTGATCACTTGTACTGTCACTGAACATCCACTGAGCCTCTAGACCAGCTTACTTGTCTTGGGGCTACTATCATGGTGAAAGAGTATTAGTAAAAGATGACACAGTGGTTTGACTAGAGTCAAGACACAGACCATCACATTGAGCTTTAGATTTCAAAGATGTAAAAGATGTGCCTGTGCCTATGGGTCCCAGATTGGTGTTTTAATATGGTTAAGTTTGAAAACATTTACACTGATACACAGTTAAGACTTATATGACTTGTCTATGGAGCAATTCTAAAGTTGAAAACTATAAACAGGGCTTTCATTTTTATGACTATGTAAAGATTATTTTCTGCAGAGTGAAATAGTTAAGATTACATTTCCTTTTCTCTGATTCCTATGTCAGAATTAATAGGTCACTCAGAGAAGGATGTTTCTAGCATCAATTTACACCCTCAAGGTTTTCCAAAACCTCACTCACACTCTCTAATCTGTTAATATCCTCTTTCCAAGAGATTTTCCTAAACATACTTTATCTATTTTCTTTCATTTAATTTTTTCGTTAAGTAAACTTTGTTTTGCTTTGTTTTGGCTTTTGTTGAAGTGATGGTAAATACCTGGCTTCATGCCACATATTCCAGTATGGGGCTGAGAACAGATGTGATGAGTAGAGAAGGATAAAACTGGGCCCTGTACATTGTGTTAGATCCACACATGCTCAAGATTTATCCCTTCCCTGTATCCACCCTTTTGCAATGTGATTTTGTAGTTCTCATCAACAAGTAAGAGTCTGTTGTGATATCCTTTGAATCTGGACTGGTCTTATAACCTAGACAAGCAATGCAAGAATGAAGTTAATGTGTGCCAATTCTAAACCTAGACTTTAAGAGATCTCGCACTTATATTCTTTCTCTTATACTCCTGCTCCTCTACTAAGTGACAATCCCAAACTAGTCTGATGAGATTCGCAAGGCCTAGTGGCCCCTATCATCCTAGCTGACACCCATCTAACCTGCAGAAGCAGAGTTGATCAACCAATAGGTTGAGCAAACACAGGAATATGCCCATATAAGCCAGCCAAAATGGCTGACCAGGCAGAATGGTAAACTAAATAAATGGTTGTTTTAAGACATTATGATTTAAAGTGGCTCATTGGGCAGCAAAAACTAGTGCACATGCTCTTGATCAAAATGCTGATTACATCTGTGTTTCTCATTTCAATGTCCATCAGCATTGGCTTATCTAAAACTGATGCCTTGCTAGCTTCTGCCATGTTATTAGGGCTTCTTCTTGGGTGTAGCTCCCTCTACAAATATTCTCTGCAGTAATTGACTTTGTTTAGCTTCAATAATCAACACCACTCACTCATATTTCATACTCCAGAAATTTGATAAAATCTCTTACCACTGATGGCCTTTTCCCCATTCTCTTCATTGTTGTGCATTACACAGATTTACTTTTTCTACTATTTTAATGGGTTTTAGGAAAAATAAAGGAAAACAAAAACAATGTGTTCTGTCAATATCTTGAACTAAATCAAGGAGTATTTATTGAGCATCTATTGCATGTAGGCTATATAAAATATTAGAAACAACATTGTTTATAATGTTAAAAAGCATTCGTTTCCTAAATTTCATACTCAGGAAAATTTGTTAGTGTAATCCCTGTATATTTTAGAAATTAATTTAACTGTTTTTATTTTAAAATTATCTTTCACACTTTTATTGCTTATTCATTTATGTATTACCTTATTCCAGAAAGAGTTTACATGTCAGATTTTGAACTAATCTAGATAACTTCTTCCCTCATTGTTAAAGGTAAATTTAACTATAATTATCTTTCAGTAAAAAATAATAGAATCAGTATATTGTAAATACCCAATTATCTGGTGTGTGTAAGTGGTGATTAAAGAAAACCAGACAACCATACTCAGTCATTCATGCATTAGATACTTTGTATTGACAATACACAAAATACTTTCTGGCAAAATAGATGAGGACATGGTTAAAAGAGCATATTTTTGTTCATAATATAAATATAAATATTATCAAAGGCACAAATTTTAGTATTGGACAGTTGACTATGGTTACATTTAAAATATTACTCAAGTAGGGAGGCTGAGGCAGGAGAATCGCTTGAACCCGGGAGGTGGAGATCGCAGTGAGCCGAGATGACACCACTGCACTCCAGCCTGGGCGACAGAGCGAGACTATATCTCTAGAAAAAAAAAATCACTCAAATAAATTTTGTCTTCATAGTGAATAAATGCACTGACATAGGTAAAGGCACTTTTAGGCATATCTCTGTTGTCTAAATGAAATGGGAAACTACTATACACTCTGTTCGAAACCATAGTGTAGTCCATTGCCTCTCTCTTCAGGTTGTGTTCCGCTTTCCCCAGATGAAGAGCTAAATAATAAAAGTTCATGCTTCCAAAGGCATCAAAGTCCAATTTCTGGCTCTGTTACAAACTGTGCTACCTGGAGTAAGTCACCTAACTTATTTGAGTTTTCAGTTTCCTCATATGTATCAAATAAAGAGGATGAACAACATGATCTCTAATTCTCTCACCAATCTCTCTCCCACGTTATTATCAAAATATTCTCCAATTATAGGCTTTGGAGTCACCTAGATCTGGGTTAGAGTTCATATTCTGCCACTTATTACAGTCAACTTTTTAATTAATTAATTAATTATTTTTTTTAGACAGGGTCTCGTTCTGTTGTCCAGACTGGAATGCAGTGGTGTGATCTTGGTTCATTCCAACCTCTGCCTCCTGGGTTCAAGCGATTCTCCTGCCTCAGCCTCCTGATTAACTGGAATTACAGGCTATAGTTACTTTTAACAAATATCACAACCTAAATTGTGTTATCTATGACACAGAGATAACCTGACATAACTATTATGAAAAAAAAGACATAATGCATAAATTGCTCCTAACCCAGTGTATGAAACACAGCAAGCACTCAGTAGATGCTAGCTAATATTAATTAGTGTTATACTACAACATCCTCAATATTTGTCTAATGGATGTTTCCATTAACAGGTAGATCACTACTTTGTGAGAAAATCCTTTCACTCTAGGACATCTTAATTATACATATACTTATAATGAGCTTGAATGTGACTCCTTGTAACTATATATTCTACCATTTAGTAGTTTTTAACCTGGAGTCCACAAAGAATTCAGGGGACTGGTAAACTTGTATGAAAAGCTTTACATCTGTATTTTTACTAACTTGTAACTGAAAAATACCATTTTCTTTAATTATGAATATAGTTACCAAACCACTGCAGTTTGTGACTTTGTTGCCAGTAAAAATTATAGATAGCTTCTTATCTCATTAGACTTCTTGTGAGCACTTCAAAATTAAGTATGTTAGATATGTGATCTACTAGATCTTAGTATTTAATACACTAATAAAGATGCACATATATAACTATACCAAATTTTTATTTTAATATTTTTATAATTTGTTTTAATACGATTGGTTTCATTTTTAATTCTATAATTTTATTTTGTGTTTATAAACATTAACAGACTGAGCGTGGTACCTCACGCCTGTAATTACAGCACTTTAGGAGGCCGAGGTAGGAGGATCACTTGAGGCCAGGAGTTTGAGACCAACCTAATTGACATCCGTTTTGTAGAGACCCTATCTCCACAAAAACAGATTTTTAAAATGAGCCAGGTGGTGGACCACACCTGTGGTCCTAGCTACTAGGGAGGCTGAGGCAGGAGGATGCTTGAGACTGGGAGTTTAAGGCTGCAGTGAGCTACAATCACACCACTACACTCCAGCCTGGGTGACATAGCAGGCTCTGTCTCTAAAAATAAACAAAAAACAACAAAAAATCATTATACAGTTGTCCCTCAGTGTTCGTGGGAGATTACTTCCAGGACCTCTGGCAGATGCCAAAATCCATGAATGCTCAAGCCTGTGATATGAAATGCCATAGTATTTATCTATAACCCATGCACATCCTCTTATGTATTTTAAATCATTTCTAGATTTGTTGTAATGCCTAGTATAATGTAAATGTTACATAAATAATTGTTACAATATATTCCTTAGGAAATAATGACAAGAAAAAACATCTGTACATGTTCAGTGCAGACTTTTTTTCTCCATGTTTCTGATCCATGGTTAGTTAAATCCCAGGATGCAGAACCCATGGGTGCAGAGGGCCAACTGTACTGAGAAGGCATTCATAGGTGTAACCTGTTTGCTGAAAGGATTCAGGATTTACACCCCACTCCATACACACACATAGAAGATTAGTAAACTCCACTCTGAAGTAAGCTCACATAATTTTACTCTTCCTCCCTGATGAAACTCTTAACCACTGAAAGAAAAATAAGACCTTGGAATGCTCTAAATGTTTGTGTCCCTTCAAAATATATATGTTGAAACTGAATCACTAATGTGATAATATTTTGAGATGGGGCCGTTGAGAGGTCATCAGTGGCCTTATAATCACCCTTTTAACCATGTGAGACACAGCTATAAGGTGCCATCTATGAAGCAGACAGCATACCCTCACCAGACACCAAATCTGCTGGCACCTTGATCTTGGACTTCCCAGCCTCCAAAACTTTGGGAGATAAATATCTATAGTTTATAAGCTACCAAGTTCATGCTATTTTGTTATAGCAGCCAAAATGGACAAAGTCAGATCTAATTACTGGATGTCTTTCTTTTCTTTCTGCCTCTACTTAACATCTCTAGTTGAGCATGCCTCCAGGCATATCTCATGGAAGACTAGTGTGCAAGAGAAAAAAGAGAAAAGGTAGTCTCTTGTTCAAAAATGGGGGAAGGGAAAAGGAAAACCACTGAATACCAGAAGCAGTAACAGGAAGGGTGAAAAAAAGTAGGTAGCTCGATGGAGAAGCAAAGTCAAAATGATTTTTATCAGCACAGCACCTGTGTTTGTGGAAAGACGTTAGGAGCCATTGGAGAAGGAAATAATCAAAATAGAGAGAAGTGATGATGAGAGGACCATAGTCCTGGAAGAAAGGTCAGGGGATGAAAGTAGAAAGTAAGTAGCTTTAGAGGAATGCATAGCCTTTCAGGACACTAAGGTGGGACATTTCTCCTCAGGATTCCTTAATGGCCTCCTGTCTTGGACAGCTGCAATGCATATTGGTATATTAAAGACCATCAAAAGTATTGCCCAAAATGCACCTTTTTCTTAACAACTTATCCTTTCCAAGCTTCTTTGACAATAGACCTTCCCTCCTCATAATAATCATTAATGTTCTATGAACTATTGCTCTGCAGAACACACTCTGGGAAACTTGTAATTTTTTATTGCACAGGATATTCCATAGGTGGTCTGACAATTGTTTGAGGACAGTGGACTACTGCTACCTTTCTTGTCTGAGCAATATTTCAATTAATGTTGATTTTCTTTCTCTCAAGAAAGATTCAACTTAGAAGACTTTTTAGACATATTTGATACAGTACTTGCAATTAACTACCATTTTTATGAGAACTGTCCACACAACGAGGTCTTTCTGTACTTGTGCTACTGCTTTTTAAAATTTTTTTCTTAAGGCCTAAATCAGAAATTAACCTTTGTTACCTGTTAGATTGTGTCTTGCTATTTCTGGACTATCTTTTTTTTTTTTTTTTAATTTTTTGAGATGAAGTCTTGCTCTGTTGCCCCGGCTGGAGTACAGTGGCATGATCTCAGCTCACTGCAACCTCCTCCTTCCAGGTACAAGTGATTTGTGCCTCATCCTCCAAAGTAGCTGGGATTACAGGCATCTACCACCATGCCCAGCTAATTTTTGTATTTTTGGTGGAGTCAGGGTTCCGCCATGTTGGCCAGGCTGGTCTCAAATTCCTGACCTCAAGTGATCCACTCTCCTTGGCCTACCAAAGTGCTGGGTATCATGTTATTTTTTAACCATAGCATTGTCACACATTCCTTTATTTTTCTGCTGAGAAAAAAAATTATTATATCTGCTTGATTCAGTCTGACAAAGATTACTACTAGGTATCCACCTATGTCCGTTCTTTTCTTATTGCTTGCTAAACAAAAACACCTATGTTATTGGGGTTGGAAGTGTGTTCAGTTACTATATATTTTTTTCAGTTTAATTTTCATCTAGATAAGTTCTTTTATTCTTAATTTACAACTTTTATTTTAAGTTCAGGGGTACCTGTGCAGGATGTGCAGGTTTGTTACGTAGCTAAATTGTGCCATGGTGGTTTACTGCATAGATCATCCCATCACCCAGGTATTAATTCCAGCATCCATTAGCTATCCTTTTGATCCTCTGCCTCATCTCACCCCCACACCCTCTGACAGGCCCCAGTGTGTATTGTTTCCCCACCCCCAATGTGTCCATGTGTTCTGATCATCACTTATAAGGATAATGGCCTCCAGCCCCATCTATGTTCCCACAAAAGATATGATCTCATTCTTTTTTTATGGCTGCATAGTATAGTATTCCATGGTGTATATGTACCACATTTTCTTTACCAAATCTGTCATTGTTAGGCATTTAGGTTGATTAGATGTCTTTGCTATTGTGAACAGTGCTGCAATGAACATCCACATGCATGTGTCTTTATAACAGAACGATTTATATTCCTTTGGGTATATATGCAGTAAGGAGACTGCTGTGTTAAATGATATTTCTGCCTCTAAGGTCTTTAAGGAATTGCCACACTGTCTTACACAATAGATGAACCAATTTACACTTTCACCAACAGTGTAAAAGCATTCCTTTTTCTCCATAACGTCACCAGCATCTGTTGTTTTATGACTTCTTAATCACAGCCATTCTGACTGGTGTGAGATGGTATCAAGTGGTTTTTGATTTGGATTTCTCTAAAGATCAGTGATTTTTTTTCTTATGTTTGTTGGCCACATGAATGTCTTCTTTTGAGAAATGTCTGTTCATGTCTTTTGCCCACTGTTTAAGGGGGTTGTTTGTTTCTTGTAAATTTATTTAAGTTCCTTATAAATGCTGTATATTAGACCTTTGCCAGCTGGACAGATTGCAAAAATTTTCTCCCATTCTGTAGGTTGTTTGTTTACTCTTTTGATATTTTCTTTTGCTGTGCAGAAACTCTTTAGTTTAATTAGATCCCATTTGTCAATTTTTGCTTTTTTTGCAATTGCTTTTGTCATTTTGTCATGAAATCTTTGCCTGTGCCTATGTCCTGAATGGTACTGCCTAGATTTTCTTCTAGGATTTTTATAGTTTTGGGTTTTATATTGAACTATTTAATCTACCTTGAGTTTATTTTTGTATATGGTATAAGGAAGGGATCTAGTTTCAATTTTCTGCATATGGCTCGTCCGTTGTCCCAGCACCATTTATTGAATAGGGAATCATTTCCCCATTGCTTGTTTTTATCAGGTTTGTCAAAGAACAGATGGTTGTGGGTATGCAGTCTTATTTCTGGGTTCTCTATTATGTTTCTTTGGTCTATGTGTCTGTTCTTGTACCAGTAGCATGTTGTTTTGGTTACTGTAACCCTGGAGCATGTAGTTTGAAGTTGGGCAGCATGATGCCTCTAGCTTTGTTCTTTTTACTTAGGATTCTTCTCAACTTTAAATATTTTCCAGGAGTTGATGAGCATTACTCTGTGTTTTGATGCAACCCCTTGTTAAAATATTGGGCAGAACATAGCCAAGGGAAGAACACTGTGGGATATGAATGCTTTGGAGTATGTAAATTCAATCAATCTTCTTTCTATCTATATAATTTCACTGTACTGTTTACCAAGATTTTCCACCAACAGTTAGATTGCTAGTAGCTCTGTAATTCCATATCTATTATTTCCATGGTTTTTATTTTTCTCTTTTTCTTTTTTGAATCTGGAAATGTCTTTCATTATTCTAAAGAATAATTTTCCTGCTTATAACACTCAGGCAGACAGAGACATACATAGAAGTTTAAATCACTGCTTATGTTATTCTTTGAATTATATATGTTCTCACTGAACTTGTGTGTGTGCGTTCTCAAAGATGATATTTCTGTCGTAGCTACAAATGTAGTGAACCCAACTTCACTAAACCATGCTATGTGACTTCTGTGGCCACTATTAAAAAACCACAATCATTAATATCAGTATAAATGCTAAATATATATACTGATATGTAATTATTATAAATAATTGCCTCTAATTATTAGCCATAATTGCAATATTGTTATCTACATTCACATTGTTTATAATGAATGAAATAAAATTGTGTTCAGGATAGTGAAATTGTGTCATGAAGGGTTGTTTGGTTTTTTGGGTTTTTTGGTTTTTTTTTTAGCTGAAAGCAGGATTATATTTTAACTCAGTTATCCCATTTTTGGAAATTAGCAATCTCTCCATCCTGGTACAACTCTGCTTACTCCAGTACTCACAGTGAGATTTCAGAAGCTAGGATGGTTCTAAGATCAATACATTTGTCCCTGAAGATAGAATTTTAAAATTCAAAAATAATGAAGTTGCTGCTGTACACTGCTACAGTTGCTTCATAATGTTTGGCTCCTTAAGTAGGAAATACAGTTCACCACTAAGCCAAAGGGGTTCCTAAACAGACCAATTCATCCATGATAATGGAAGCTTAGGTTCATTACATGAAGGATTAGTTACAAAACGGCAATGCTACACTTATCAGGTTTTTCTCAAGATCTACAAAGAAAGCAATGAACCAATGATTAACTGTAACTTATAACTCTTTTAATGTACACATTCCAAGTTCATAATAGGAGGCATTATATATTAATCATACACACTAGTTTCAATGAAAATCCCTTAAAACTATTCTCAAGGGATATAAAGCAGTCAGGTAAGTTTAAACCTATAAAAGGACCACTGCCATTGACTTCTACAAAATTTTAGTGCCAAACTTACTGCTATCAAAGATATGTAATGCCACAGAATACAAAAGCCAATGGGAGAACAACTCAATATAATAACCCAATAATAATGCATGTAAGCATGTGAGCAATAGAGGAAAAAGGAAGGGAAAAATAGGCTACTCATCAGAAACATAAATAGTATCTAGGTTAAGATAGGTCTGTTTTTCTCAAAACTATAAGATGCTGAGTATTCTAAGAATAAAAATTCCCAACAACATTGTTTCTTATAAAATATATTTAATGTGGAAGCTGAGGCGGGTGGATGACGAGGTCAGGAGATCGAGACCATCCTGGCTAACATGGTGAAACCCCATCTCTACTAAAAAATACAAAAAAAATTAGCCAGGCGTGGTGGCAGGCACCTGTAGTCCCAGCTACTTGGGAGGCTGAGGCAGGAGAATTGCGTGAACCTGGAAGGTGGAGCTTGCAGTGAACTGAGATCCGGCCACTGCACTCCAGCCTGGGCGACAGAGCGAGACTTCATCTCAAAAAAAAAAAAAAAAAAAAAAAAACTAGCTAAAATAAATAAATAAATAAAATACACTTAATGTATTTATGTATTTAAACACACTTCTATAGTTGTTACTATTATGCAAGAATCCACATTGAAATAATTGAGAAACAAGTGATTGGGTATATCACGAATGCATGAAGTAGAATTAAATGTCAAAGCTTCATATAAATATTAATTTTAACGACAATGCTAAATATCTATTAGTAGTATTTACCAACTAGTTTTACTGGTATACACTGCCTCTTAATCTTCATTGCCCCATGTTATGCAACTTGTCATAATTTCATCTATTTTTGTCTTTTTTATGTCCTTAATAAAAATAAAATGACTTAATCTATTTAATTTGTATTATTGTTTTGGTCCTGTAATTAGGTTAGAATATGAATGAATATTTAATCATTTCTTGAAGCAATTAATTGTTGCAGACCATTTTTTGTCTTCTTTAATCAAAGTGCATATTATATCTATGAACTATCGTATGTATTCCACCAATATATAATTATTTAAAAAGTATTCCATGGCCAAATAAATTTGGGAAACGTGTATTTCAAACAAATTTTCTAGTAATTTATATAATTATGTGGTATATTTCATAATGGTGATGGAATAATTAAATTACAGAATTTTTAAGATAGGTAGAACTTGGGTATAGTCTCCTCATTTAAGGGTAAAAGTGAGGCCAGGAGAAATGAGATGACTAAGACTCAGTCTTCTGGTTTCTAATTCTGTTCTCTTCTGCCTGGCTCTTTACATCCTGATATCACACACATTTAAAAGAAAGAAAGAGGGAGAAAAGGAGGAAGGAATAAAAGGAGAAAAAAAAAAGAAAGAAATCATATCCACCAAGAATAAAAATGTTGCCCAGTAGTACTGTTGTGGAATTGAAAGATTAGATGAAATGTGTTTGCTATTCAGCCAAAGTATTTAACACATCATGAAATTCCATAAATAATCAGTTATACAGAAGAGACATTAAGGACTATGAAATGTACCCTAGAGGTAAACTGTAGAACCTAACAAAGAATTGATAATGGGTCCTCAGCACGGATTAGTGACTCAGCTTGAGCAAAAGCAAATTAAGGCTGAATTTCGAGAATAGTTTAAAAATTAATTAAGTCTCACAGTTAGGAGATTGTTTGAATGTATGAAACTCACTCATGTTGGCTCAGGCCTTTATTAAGCCTTTATTAAAAGGTTATAGGAACTATTTTATAGAAGCCAAAGCTAGGAAGGAAACAAAGCCCCTTGCAGGATTAGAACCCATCTAGAAAGCTATCAAGAATGAAGACAATTATAATTATCACCTCTTTTTTCATGGAGTTCATAGATTCTCATTGTGTGTCTCTTCGGATATCAGTTTCATGCTCTTTTTTGCAGGAAAACTGGCCCTCCTATTTCAAGCTCCAGTAAATAGAGACTGGAATCAATGTGCCCCAAATCAAAATTCCTCAGAGACAACCTGTTCTTCCATCTTGGGGGTGGGTGACAGAAAGCAATGTAGTGGCAGGACCTTCTGCCCCTTCCACAGCAATTACCGAAGTAGACCCTCTTGAATGACATCATTAGGGGATTCTGTAAGAGTGTAACAGGATGCACAGAGCAAGCTTTGGCAAAGACACATGTGGCTTCTTTAAAGCTGAGTAGCCCTTGGAAAGAAGGAAACTACTGGCAACAGAACAAGTAAGAAAACATGGAAAATACACTGAAGCAGAGAGTAGAAGGGAGAGACCCACACTAGTGACTTAAAGGATTACTGACCTGTTCTAGTCCTTAGGTTGCAACCACAGTAAGTTTTGCTTTAGGACTCTTCAGTGAGCCCAAGGAAAGTATATATGGGCTAATAACAAGAGCTTGCTTGCCCGCTTTACTCTCTGGACCTGCTTTACCTGATTCTGGTCACTCTTTTCAGAATTCCTGCTCAGCAACTTACTGCTAAGTCTACTTCTTGCCTTCCTGTGGACCTAGGACATTGATATTATCTGCAATAACTGCCATTTAAATAAACATAATCTTGGAGATAATCTAATCCTGATAAGCTGAAACAATATGTGTTTTCACACGGGAGAGGTCTTGGTTTGATTCCTTAATTAATGCTTAGAAGACATCTAACCAAAATCAATTTACTTAACCTGACTCTTGATTTCTCATCAAGATAATAATAACTTACTTGCTCAATGAATTTTTAACCTAAAAATATAGGATAATTTAAGTAATAATAATAACTCAAAACAACAACTAGATTTCTGGTCTATATCTCCTCTCCTAAACCCTGATCATAATTTGTACAGCAAGTCATGAATTTTGGATCCTTTCATTTCAAACATGTACCTTTATATTGAGTACCTACACATGCAAAGCATTAGCCTAGAAACTGCATGGAAAACAAAAATTCACCAATCACAGGATCCCGCCCAAAAGGAAATTACAAAGTTAAAATAGACAATACATAGAAGGAAGGATGGAAGGTAGGAAGAGAGGGAGGGAGGGAGGGAGGGAAGGGGCGAGGGAGGGAGGGAGGGAAGAAGGAAGGAAGGAAGGAAGGAAGGAAGGAAGGAAGGAAGGAAGGAAGGAAGGAAGGAAGGAAGGAAGGAAGGAAGGAAGGAAGGAAGGAAGGGAGGGAGGGAGGGAGGGAGGGAGGGAGGCAGGGAAGAAAGACAGACTTGAAAATTGTCTACTGTGTACTAGGTTTTTTATATACATAATCACACTCTTCACAAGCAGTCTTTTAGGTAGGTATTATTGCTCTCATTTTATGAATAAGAGAACAGAGGCTCAGAAGGATTAAGTGACTCTGGGGAAGTATTTTTAAAATGGTTCAGACAATGTACTGTGATGTGATTACAGTAGAAAAAACATTACTTTAACTCTGTAGTTCAGGGCTTCGTGAAGCAGATGAAATCTGAGCCCTCTATACTGGGTAGGATTTAGGCATTGGCAGAAACACCAGCATGAGCCAGGGTTCTGATAGCAGAAAGAATATAGCCATGTCTGGGACTACCAAACAGTTAAATCGGTTCATAGTATCATACACAAAGGGGAGAAGTCTTGGGAATAAGGTTGGGGCCAGATGACGGAGAACATGAATGCCCAGCTAATGTTTTATAAAATTACTGTTGGTAGCAGAGAACCACTGAAAATGAGTGAAAAACATGATGCCCTCAGATATTTGGCCAGAGACAATGTCTGAAAAAAATTTGCAAGGGGAGCATATGACAATTACCAAGTAACAGGGAGTTTCATTTAGGATTGTGGCCACGAAAATGGACAAATGATGAAGGTGTGAAAGAAAATTTGCAGAGGTAGAATCCACAGATCTTGATAATCTTTAAATATAGTTTTAAATTTTAACTACTTTTATTTTGAATTATTATAGATACAAGACATTAGATTAGATGGTCAAGAGAATAAAAAGCCAAAGATGTCCTGGATTTGGGGAATAAGAGACCCTCACGGTAGCTGGGAGTGAATAAGGAATCACATCCTTTTTTCTTCTACTCTCTGGGCTTTCTGTTTAACAGGAAGCTAATTTTGAAACTTTTTATGCTAACAAAAATGAAGCATATTGTTTTCATAAACCTTTGTAAAATCTGCTGCATTCTCTGACATGTTTGCAAATAATGTCACATTCTCCAGACAGTTTATATGCAACATGCTTCACATTACTAACAGAGAAACATCACAAAAATAATATTCTATAACAAAATTATGAAGGTCATTCCTTAAAATATGAATTCTAAAATGGAAATACATTTGTTGAAAGGTGTTCATAATTTGAGACTTACACATTAGACACACATATATTTTTACTCACTACCAACCTGGATTTTATTATTCATCTTCAAGACATTTAGAACAGTGGCTGTCAACTCCAGCGGGACATTAGAATCACCTGTAGAGCTTTAAAGAATGCCATTGCCTGAGTCCTAACCCGATTTCTGGTGTAAATATCCTGGGAGCAGCTTAGGAATTGTGCGCGCGCGCGTGTGTGTGTGTGTGTGTTTTGGGGGAGGGGGAGCGGTTCAGCTCGCTAGATGATTCTAATGCAAAGCCATGGTTGAGAACCGCCCAAAATGTCCATCAGTGACAGACTGGATTAAGAAAATGTGGCACATATACACCATGGAATACTATGCAGCCATAAAAAAGGATGAGTTTGTGTCCTTTGTAGGGACATGGATGCAGCTGGAAACCACCATTCTTAGCAAACTATCACAAGAACAGAAAACCAAACACCGCATGTTCTCACTCATAGGTGGGAACTGAACAATGAGATCACTTGGACTCGGGAAGGGGAACATCACACACTGGGGCCTATCATGGGGAGTGGGGAGGGGGGAAGGATTGCATTGGGAGTTATACCTGATGTAAATGACGACTTGATGGGTGCTGACGAGTTGATGGGTGCAGCACAGCAACATGGCACAAGTATATACATGTAACAAACCTGCACGTTATGCACATGTACCCTAGAACTTAAAGTATAATAATAATAATAAATAAAATAAAATAAAATAAAATAAAAGAGAACCACCCAGCAATAAGAAAAGTGATTGATTATGTTAAAGATAATTAACTAGTTTATCTTACCATCAAAAAGATTATTTGCTACATTTATATAAATTATACACATAAGATCCCAAACTAGTCTTGCCCTAATATTAAATATGAGAAAAGTTATATCAAGAAGGAGAGTTTGGTGGGCTCAGTGGTCAGAATAGAGGGAATAAATGAACAAGATGTGAAGCAGGCTGACTTCTGAAACCCTTTGCTTATTCTTTTCTCTTGACTCAGCAGCAACTTCTGGACTATTACATCAGTGAAAGCTCTCCTTTGCTCCTCCCCAGTCACTCTGCAAACACTCATTTGCTGGCTGGCTGACCCCATCATGTGCATCCCAAGTTCCTCCACTCATCCTCCCAGTGGCGGCTGTGACCTCCAGGTGCAAAGGCCAAGATAAGGCTTTTGGTCACATTGGAACTCACAGAAATTGGAAGGGGAGAGCTAGCTGTCTGGCCCTGTTTCTCCATGTTTGCAGGAATGCTGAATGATCTGCTCATTCCCAGATCTCTTCTCTTTCCTGTCTTACAATGAGTAAGGTGCTGATTAGCTAGCTCCATGGCTTAAGGCATTGTCAACAGAAGTCCCATATTAAATGTGCCTGTTGCCTAGGCAGAGTGAAGCATTTCTTTCTATTGCTCATCATCGATAAAGAGAAAACTGCTACCCTTTCTCTAGCAGGCAGGACTGTAAGGGAATTGGACAAGGTAGCAGCCATGGGGAATATTTAGAGTGCACAGCAGTAAGATGATCTCTAGCTTTTCTGCATTGTTCACTGCTATTCCATTAAAAAGGTTTTTATCCAGCTTGGCTCTGGTCTTCATTCATTTTATTACTTTTCCATAGAGTCCTCCTCAATGTTCCAACTATAATTATATCTATTTCTCAAAGCTCAGTTAAAATACTGCTTTACTCATCTGACCATACCAACTTAAATAATCTTTCTCTCCTCTCTCAGATTTGGAATTAGATATTTTTGCACTTGTCACTCTTCCTTACTAGACTTAAGCCTCCCAAGACAGAGTTTTGCCTTTGTCCAGTGTGTATACAACATGGTACCAACTGCCATCCAGTGCACGCAACAGGTATTCAACAAATCTGATAAATGAATTAACTATTATAGATCACTCTAAACCTCATCAAAGAATTCATGAACAACTGGAATTACTTCAGTCTTGAAATAACTAATAAGTTTGGACATGAGAGAGGTGAAAGTCTCAAGAGCCTCCCCTGGAATGGATATCTAAAGAGGTATTTAATTATTTGACATAAATAATGAACTTGTATCTGAAACAAACATGAATATTCTCACCTAACTTTATCTTATGGGATTATAGTTATTTTTTTCCAACTCTTTAATAGTAGCATATGTTCTTTTCTGAAACACTATTTAAATAAGCTTGCTTTATGCAAGTCCCAGAAGTCACTCCTTGTAATTGTACCACTGAAATCACTATAATTCTTGGTTTAAAGAAGTTAATATATTTTCTGCCAGAGCGACAAGAGGTTCATCACTTATCTCTGAGCCCTACATGTGGCACACTCAAGAATGACTTCTCCATCTCCAAGGACTGACAAGCTGTATGTTTATTTATGAGACCTTAATCCAAACTATCCTTGTTTCCTGATTGCTGGGAGAGCTACAAGGAAGAGATTTTAATTACCAAAGTCCTCAACAGTTCTAAGTTACTTAAGAGTCATCTTAACATTGCTTCCATTGCAACCCATGGGGTTTTAGCCTATTCAAAATTGCTTTGCTTTTACTTCACAAATTTTGTTTGACCCAAATCAACCTTGTTTCAGTTGATAAGTTTCACAAAATTTGAAGAAGTATTTGGAAACTTTTCATTTCCATTACTCATTACTTTTCATCCTCATTCTTTTGAGGTTTTCCTACCCTACAAAGTACCTCGCAGACAGCCTTTCAGATATCCACTACTCCAGATACTTGGAGAAACAACAAACGAATGAGAGAATGGTCTTTACATTTTGCCAGTAGAAGTAACTGAGATCAGAATTTGAGATATGTTGGTATTTAGTTTAGAAAAATGGAAACCTGATGGAAGTTTTGGGTGAAAAACTTCCTTTGAAATCTATCTAAATATCTTATAAATAAGATATGCCCTTGCCTTTGTTAAAAGGTATCTTGTGATACGTGATACATATGTCCAAATCTTTCAACTAGATTATAAACTACAGAGGAGGCTGAGTGTGGTGGCTCACACCTGTAATCTCAGCACTTTGGGAGGCCAAGGCAGGCAGGTCGCCTGAGTTCAGTAGTTGGAGACCACCCTGGGCAACATGGTGAAACCTTGTCTCCACTAAAATACAAAAAATTAGCCAGGCGTGGTGGTGCACGCCTACAGTCCCAGCTGCTCGGGAGGCTGAGGAACAAGGATCGCTTGAGCCTGAGAGGCGGAGGTTGCAGTGAGCCAAGGTCACGCCACTGCACTCCAGCCTGGGCAACAAAGCGAGACTCCATCTCAAAAACAAAACAAACGAAACAAAAATTACAGATGAATTATGTTTATTGGTCAGCACAGAACCTAGCATCTAGTAGTAGATGTTCTATAAATGTGCATGGTTGATCTATTTCTATATCATTCAATATTGTGCCTTTAGACTTGTGTCTCCACCATCATATAGTCTCCTTCCAGATAGAACCTGCTGCATTGGAATTTAGTGTCCAAGATCAGACCAAGCCATTTATGCAAACATAATATCAAGACCAGCTCATTGGAAAATTGCAAAATGGCAAAGAATGTCCTCATTCACCCTTTCCTCACAGTTTTCTTATTCTCCATCAGGTAATCATTGATCCTCTACTTGCTTTCGTAAAGGATCTGATTTACTCAATACTAAGGTATATTAAGAAACAAAAGCAAATGTACATAAATGGGAACGCATCAAACTAAAATCTTATATCTGCACTACAAAGAAAATAATCAAAAGAAACAGCCTATACAGTAACAAAAAACATTTGCATCTGATATGAATATTTGTACCTGATATGAAGTTAATATTCAAAATACAGAACTCAATAGAAAGAAAATAAATAACCCAATTTAAAAAAAGGTAAAGGATCTGAATAGACATTTCTTAAAAGACATACAATTGGCCAACGGATATATGTAAAAATGGTCAACATCACTAATCACAGGGAAATGCAAATCAAAACCACAATATCACCTCACACTTGTTAGAATGGCTATCATCAAGAAGAAAAAAGGTAATAAATATTGGGGACAATATGGAGAAGAGGGAACCCTTGTGCAGTGTTGGTGGGAGCGTAAATTAATACAAGCACCCTTCAAAGGAGCCACCATTTTAGCAAGTCAGTACTGCAGCAAAACTAACAGATGTAAAGCCTATTGGAGGACTATCAGCAGCCCTATAGGAAAAAAAGAGAAAGATACATTGGTACTTCGCCATTGATCACATGCAAAGCGTGAACTCTCTGTTGAATTGATTTTGCTTGGAAGAAATACAAGAAACGTTTCCCAGAACACCTTTGAAAGCTGGTGCCTTATAAATGGAAACAAAGAAATCACTTAAAAGAAAACTTGTTTGTTTCAAAAGACAGGTCATGAAGCTGCTTCTTGCTGTGTAGATCACAATGGTGACCAAGTGCTGGCTGTGAATAGGCCATGCTGCACTCATTATTTACCAACAAGATCAAAGGAACAGTGACTATGATATTATTTCAAACTCTATTTTTCTAGAATTAATAGGGAAGGTCAGCATTAAAAACACTTTATTTTCTTACATTCACTTTTCTTTTAATCATGACCAGTCAAGATAATGTGCATGAGATACCTATTTCTATGTAACAAATTATCCCCAAATGTAGCATCTTAAAACAACAAATGTCTCTTACCTCACACAGTTTCTAAGGATCAAGAATTCAGGAGAGCTTAGGGTCTCTCAAGAGCTTGCAGTCAAGCTGCCAGCTGGGGCTGCTGTCACTGCAAGTCTCAACTGGAGCTAGAGAAGCACTTCTAGAGTCACTCATATGGTTGTTGGCTTGTCTCAATTCCTTACTGACTGTTGGCTGGAGGCCTCCATATTTTACCATGTGGCCTTCTTCAATAGGCTTCTTGAGTGTCTTTTTGAGTTGGCAGCTAGCTGCCTCCAGAGTGAGTGATCAGAGAAAGAGAAACTGTATCCAAGAGAGAAGTCACAGTTTTTATAACCTACCTCCAAAGTGGCACATCATAACGCCTCCTGAATTTTCTTGGCCACAGAGATCAACCCTGATACAATTTGAAAGGAGATAACACAAAAATCTGAATACCAAAAAGTACAGATCACTGGAGGCCATCTTGGAAGCTGGCTACCACAGAATATTTCTTTAGATGCCAATTCTCTATGATGTATCTCAAGAATCTGATGTTCCAAGGATAGTTTATTACCCCCACCAAGCAGCAGTTCCTAACTTTTTTGGGGGTGGAGCAGGGGAGTAACATAGGTTCCTTTTAAGTCTCTAATGAAAGCTCTGAATATACTTCTCAAGAGAATGTACAGTTGACCCTCTATATCAGTAGGTTCTTCATCGACAGTTTAACCAACTAGGGATTAAAAATATTCCACAAAAATAACAATACAACGACAAAATATAAAAATCATTGTTTATAACAACTATTTACATAGCATTACATATTATTAGTTATTAGAGGTACTAGAGATAATTTAAAATGTATAGAAGGATATAGGTTATATATTAACAGTATACCATTTTTATATAAGGAACTTAAGCATCCACTGGGTTTTGTATCTGCAGTCTTGGTATTTGGCTCCTGGAATCAATCCCCTACAGATTCCAAGGGATGACTGTACAAATGAGTCATTATAATTTCGCACATAATTTCCAAGAGTCCAAGGAGTCCCTAAAGATTTTCTAATAACTTCAGGTTCAGAAACACTGTCCTTAACAGTTAACCTTCATCTTGCAATCACTAAGCACAAGGACATAGCTGCCATTGGGAACTTATAGTAGGACATACATTTAGGTAATGAAAGATAGACTTATTTGATGAAATCATAGTTGGCATTTTTATCTAACCAGAAATTCAAAGAGTTTTAAATAGAACATAGCCATTTTCTGAGCTAGACTTGCAAAGAAATTCCTGTATGGGAAACTCAAATGTTTATTTGTATGTTGCAGTCTTTGAGCGATAAAGAAGTCCTGGGGTGCTGATTTTTTCAGGGCAAAGTAAGAGAGATGGAGGAATTTTGCTATGGAGAACCCCTATGAACAAAAATGTAGTGTTTCACTGTAAGTGTTTGATAATATATGAGAGATACCTACGTTTAAAACTGTGGTCAATAAAATTGAGCCTAATTTGATATTTTTGTAAGACCTCTTCCCATTCTTTCTTTTTCAGGTTTACACTTTGAAATCCAGACCTTAAACCACTGTCTTTGTCCATTTTCTGTTGCTATAACAGAATATTATAGGTTAAGTAATTTACAGAGAGAAGTTTATTTATCTTATGGTTCTGGAGGCTATGAAGTCCAAGAGCATGGTATCAGCACCTGACAAAGGCATGAGAAAGCATCATATGGTGAGAGCACATGAAATAGAGAGAGCTTGCTTTTATACCAAAGCCACTCCTGCAATAGCTAACCCACTCCCATGATAACAGCATTAATGTATTCATGATGCAAGAACTCTTATGACCTAATTACTTCTTAAAAGTTCCACTCTATCAACACTGCTACATTGGGGATTGAGTTTCTAATACAGGAATTTTGAGAGATATATTCAAACCATAGCAAACATACACACTCTCCTCCAGCCTACTAGCTACTTTTACTGAGTTACTATCTTTCTTTTCCACTAAAGGTAATGTTTAACCAAGTTCCCCAAACATGACCTTCCTCTTCCAACTGGCTATTTAGAATTTCAGTAGATCCTATGTTCTGGTAGCATTTGATGAAAGACTTTGGACACAGTGAAAGTTCATGATACTCTAGGACTATGTTCCCTTCCTATGCATTCTCATAGCATCCTATATGTGTATGTGTGTATATGTATATATAATTATATATACTAGTACTATATATATATACAGCTATACTAGTATATAATTTATATATAATTCTATGTATAAGTATATATTACATATATAGCATATATACTAGCAGATATATGTAATATGTGTATATAATTATATATAAACCAGCATATATACACATACATATAGTATATATAATTATATATGTTAGTACTAGGATAGTACTATACAAATTAGACAATTTGTATAAAATGGACTATATAATATTCTAAATTAGTAATTATTATTGCATAGTTCTATATGGAAGGAAATACAACCATGAATCTTACAGGGCTGAAGTAAAATAGTAAGAGATCAGGGACTGAGTTGGGAAGTCTGGCTTTGATAGTTCTTAGCTGGGCAAACTAAGCTCAGTCTCTGAGTCTGTTTCTTCATGAGTTAAAAAATGTCATAATACATTATATGACCACTTTATAGAATTTTGGGGGGTCCAATGGGACAATGAATGTGGAAAATATCTTGTAAACCATGAAATATTAAACTTTTTATTATTATCATTATTATTAAATGCACTATTTTGTTGACAGAGATGCTATGCAACAAGATAAATAGGTGATTTTTGTGTTCAAAAAGGGTCTCACAGAGAGAAATCTATGCTCACTGGTCTGATGGTGTCAGAAAAAAAATACTTTCACATGGTAAATAAACAGCCATTTCTGTTCTGAAGGCTACATTCTGTGTCCTCTGCCATTATAAAACCAGTTATTGATCTTGACAAGTACAGAAGGTACTCTGCAGAAAATAGATATGACAAGGTCCCTAAGTAGTAGGTTTGCATCTAAACAGAGATAGAAGACTTGGCCTCAATAATAAAACTCACCCACTTGCCTGAAAGTATGGCCTAACCCTGAAGGTTTGGAAAATCTGTGAATACAGAATAAAAGGCAACTAGGCAAACTCATGAGTTTGTCTCTACACATGTCAGTAAAAACATGGGTATACTCATGCATCACAGCCCCTTATCATAAATGGAAATGTGGAAATGGCTCATATAGACACATTGTGGGATGTAGTAGCATTGACAAAAATAGAACTTATGTTTCTAGCCTTAAAACAACAAAAAGTAACTAATCTTTTATACCATAGAGTCGATTTTCAGCAAGCCACAGCTGAATTATGAGATAACACACTGATTATTTGGTAAGTGTGCTGTTTTTATTCCCTCTAATCAAGTACAAAGATCTTGTTCAAATTCCCATCTCAATGTGATAAGTGTACTCGGCAAATAATTAAACATAGAGTAAACAAAAAACTTCATGAATCTCTTTTAGAAGCAACATTTACATTTTGTTCCCAAAATGATGTGCCTGCCTCAGCCTTCCAAAGTGCTGGGATTACAGGTGTGAGCCACCACACTCGGCTACCGTTTGGATTTGCTTAAGGATTGTACTGAATCTTTGGGTAGTGTGGACATTTTAACAGTATTAAGTCTTCCCACCCACAAACACAAAATGTCTTTCCATTTATTTGCATCTTCTTTAATTTCTTTCATTAACATTGTGTAGTTTTCAGTCTTTCACCTTCTTGGTTATGTTTATTCCTAAATATCATATTTTTGATGCTACATTTTTTTCTTAATTTCCTTTTCAGATAGTTCATTGTTAGTGTACAGATATAAAAGTGAGTTTAACACGTTGATTTCATATTCTGCAACTTTACTGAATTTGCTTGTTTCAACAGATTTTTGTAGAAAGAGGGTTTTCTACATATAATATCATGTAATCTGCCAAGAGAAATAGTTTTCTTTCTTTCTTTCTGATTTGGATGCCTTTGCTTCTTTTTCTTGCCTAATTCCTTTGACAAGGACTTCCATTACTGTGTTGAACAAAAGTGGTAAAACTGGATGTCCTCACCTTGTTTAAGACTTACAGGAAAAGCTTTCAGCTTTTCATCATTGAGTATGCAGTTAGCTGTAGGCTTGTCAAATATGGTCTTGATTATATGTAGGTAAATTATTTCTATACCTAATGTATTTTAGAGTTTTTGTCATGAAAAGGTGTTGAACTTTGTTAAAACCTTTTTCTGGATCTATTAAGATGATCATGTTATTTTTAATCCTTCCATTAATGTGATGTAGTACATTAATTGATTTGAGCATGCTGAATCATCTTTGCATTCCAGGGATAAATCTCACTTGATCATAGTATATCATCCTTTTAGTATGCTGTTGAATTGAGTTTTCTAGTGTTTTGTTGAGGGGTTTTGCGTCTATATTTATGAGAAATATTTATCAGTAATTTTCTTTCTTTGAGTGTCTTTTTCTGGCTTTAGAATCAAGGTAACTTTGGACTTGTAAAATGAATTTGGAAGTGTTCCCTCTTCTTCAGTTTTTTGGAAGACTTTAAGAAGGATTGGTGTTAATTCTTCTTTAAAATTTACCAATGAGGGGGCTGGGCGCGGTGGCTCATGCTTTTAATTCCAGCACTTTGGGAGGCTGAGGCGGGTGGATCTTGAGGTCAGGAGATGGAGACCATCCTGCCTAACATGGTGAAACCCTGTCTCTACTAAGAATACAAAAAAATTAGCTGGGCGTGGTGGCAGACGCCTGTAGTCCCAGCTACTCCGGAGGCTGAGGCAGGAGAATGGTGTGAACACGGAAGGCGGAGCTTGCAGTGAGCTGAGATTGCATTGCACCACTGCACTCCAGCCGGGGTGACGGAGAGAGACTCCGTCTCAAAAATGAATGAATGAATGAATAAATAAATAAATAAATAAATAAATAAATAAATAAATAAATATTTACCAATGAGGCTACCTGATTCTGGGTTTTCTTTGTTGGGAGGTTTTTTATTACTGATTTCAATCTCATTTGTTATTGGTCTATTAAGGTTTTCTATTTCTTCCTGATTCAATCTTTGGAGGTTGTGTGCTTCCAGGAATTTATCTATTTCTTCTGGGTTATCCAATTTGTTGGTGTATAATTATTCATAATAGTCCTTTATGATCCATTTTATTTCTGTAGCACCAGTTGTACCATCTCTTTCATTTGTAATTTTATTTATTTGAGTTTTCTCTCTTCTTTCTTAGTCTTGACAATAATTTATTGGATATGATGACATCAAAAGCACAAACAACAAAAGCAAAACTAGACAAGTGGTACTACATCAAACTAAAATGCACCCAGCAAACAAAGAAAACAACACAGTGAAAAGGCGACCCATGGAATAGGAGAAAGTATTTGCAAACCATACATCTGATAAGAGTTTGATATCCAAAATATATTAGGAACCCGAACAACTCAATATCAAGAAAACACATAACCCTATTAAAATATTGACAAAGGATTTGAATAGACATTTCTCCAAAGAAGATATGCAAATGGCTAACATGTACATAAAAAATGTTCAACATCACTAACCATTAGGGAAATGCAAATCAAAACCACAGTATCACCTCACATCTATTAGAATAGCTGTGATCAAAAAGACAAAAGAAAACAAGTGTTAGCAAGGATGTAAAGGAAAGAGAACACTTGCATACTGTTGGTGGAAATGTAAATTAGGACAGTCATTATGGAAAACTATATGAAGCTTCCTCAAAAACTTAAAAATAGAATTACCATATGATCTAGAATTTCCACTTCTGGGCATATATCCAAAGGAAATAAAATCTGTATGTTGAAGAGATATTTGCATTCCATGTTCTTTGCAGCGTTATTCACAATAGCCAAGATATAGTATCAATCTACATGTTCATTGACATGGATAAAGAAAATGTAGTGGTTGTGT
This sequence comes from Theropithecus gelada, assembly GCF_003255815.1. Lineage (NCBI taxonomy): Eukaryota > Metazoa > Chordata > Mammalia > Primates > Cercopithecidae > Theropithecus > Theropithecus gelada. The sequence goes on from NC_037673.1 coordinate 57,072,632, forward strand.
GTACACTATTCAGCCTTCAAAAAGAAGTTAATCCTGCCATATGCAACAACATGTTTAAATCTAGAGGACATTATGCTAAGTGAAATAAGCTAGTTACAGGGGAAAAAACATGGCATGATTCCACTTTATAAGAATTTAAAATAGTTAAACTCATGGAAACAGAGTAAAAGGGTGGTTGCCAGGGTCTGAGGAGGGGGAAATGAGGGATTGCTGTTCGATAAGTATAAAGTTTCAGTTATGTAAGATGAATAAGTCCTAGAGATTGTCAATATAATATTGTACCTGTACTTAACAATACTGGATTATTTACTTAAATTATTTTACAATTGTAGATCTCAATTTAAATGTTCTTACCATAATAAAAAATAAACAAAAGCATTACAGCAGGTCAAAAATAACACTAAAATTTGTTTCAATAATAAATTCTGGTAAAATGTATTTGGCATTTTAATAAGTGAAACTTTTTTTTTCAAAAAGACTGACTGCTTCCCATGGCATCATGAGATTATATCAGGAGATATTCTGCGGTTGCATGTATATGTATCACATGGTAAGCTCAATACCAGGGCTTGGTAAGTTAATTGAAAATAATGAAAAAATTCTATTAACTTTTTTTTTTTTTTTGAGACAGAGTCTCAGTCTGTCACCCAGGCTGGAGTGCAGTGGCACCATCTTGGCTCACTGTGAACTCTGTCTCCCGGGTTCAAGCAATTCTCCTGCCTCAGCCTCTCGAGTAGCTGGGATTACAGGTGTCTGCCACCACACCTGGCTACTTGTGTATTTTTAGTAGAGATGGGGTTTCACCATCTTGGCCAGGCTGATCTGGAACTCCTGACCTCATCATCCATCCACCTCAACCTCCCAAAGTGCTGGGATTATAGGCGTGAGCCACCGCATCCGGCTCTATTAACTTCTTATTGAAGAATAATATGTATACAAAAATTGCACATAAATGTAAACATCAATACATTTTTATAAAGAATATACCATATAAGCAGCACCCAGATCAAAAAGCAGCATATTATCAGCACACCAGAAGTCTCCTATGTGCCCTCTTCTAGGCAGTAGCTCTCCTACTCCATAAGGGTAACAACTATCCTGATTTCTAATACCAAAACAATACTTTTGCCTGTTTTTGCACTTTGTTTAAATGGAATCATATAGTATGCATTCTTTTGTGCCTGGCAACCTTATGTTGAGAGATTAATCAATCTTTTAAAATGTAGTTGCAACTACATGCTATTCATTCATTCTCATAGCTGATTAGTATTAGAGTTGTATTGTTAGGTTCTTGTGAATATATTACAATTTATTAGTTTCTTCTTTCTTTGATGGGCGTTGGGTACTTTTCAGCTTTTGTCTGTTAATACTGGTGTTACCATGAAACACTATTGTATATTCTTTTATGAAAAGTTGCATGCAATTCTGTTTGAGATACATCTAGGACTAGAATTACTGGGTCATAGGTTATGCATTTGTTCTGCTTTAGTAGATACTGCCAAAGAGTTTTTCAAGCCAATTACCAATACACACTATCACAGGAAGTGATTGAGGATTCTGCTTGCTCCACATTCTTGCCAACACTAGGCATTGTCTATCTTTTTTTATTTTAGCAATTCTTGTGGTGTGTACTAGTATTGAATTATGGGTTTGGTTTTCCTCAATTATTAGATTGAGCCCCTTTTTATATGTTTATTGACCATTCGGATTTCTTCTTTGTTAAAGGGCCTGTTTAAGTCTTTTGTTCATTTTCCTAATGAGATGTATGTCTCATTCTTATTGATTTGTACTAGTTCTACATATATTCTGCATTCAAGTCTGGAGTGAGTTTTTGTATTCTTAAGTCATTCATATGAGATGATATGGCTCCATTACATGAATGCATTAACAACAAAATTTAAGTATTTGAAATTCATTCAACAGATATTTATCAAGCATCTATTATATAGGCTAGACACTGTGCTAGGCTTTGTAGAAACGACTTATAAGCCTTGACTAAATACATAAATAAATAAATTATAGGATGCTAGTTTATAACTGCAGAGGTTCAGGTAGAATAAATTTTCATATTTCCTCTGTCTCAACACCCAAGCTCATGTAACTTCAGAGGCCTTCGACTTCTAAAGGTCTAAAAACCAGGCCAAGAATTAAGGTGTGTTCTTGAACCTATTACAACAGTTCATATAGCTTTTAATTAAACAAATCAAATTAATGGAAAGCCTTGTTATTAGAGGCTGTGTTTTGGCTTGCTGCCCTAGTATTCTGGATGTTTCACAGTCTCTTAACAAGAACATACATAATGAAATAATGAGGAACCTGTGTGGTCAAGCTGGTCAATTTAGGTACTGAGGTTTCAGGGGCAAAGCCTGAAGTAGAAATGTGTCTAACAATCCAAGAAGCAAGGGTACAGTACTTAGAGTTACTAGGGTAAGAGGTAGAAAGAACTTTTTGTCTGGAATCTGGGCTAGCCACAGGATAAAACCACAGTAATTGTTGCTACTACCACTTTCTGGGGGCCCTGCTGCCTTCTAAGCCCAGGTGGCTTAGGCCTCACTACCCACTTTATCATTTTATATATCCTTTATAAGTCTCTGCCCAAGCTCACTCAGTGCCCATTTTTCACTAGTGCTAAAGGAGAAGAATATTTATACCTGGTTGTTAAATCCAAGTAACTCATATCTTTTTTTGACTGGAATCCAAGATTGAAAACATCTTTGAGAGCTTCCCCTAGAGTGAGCTTTCCTCCAGAAGTCCCAGTTACATGCTAATATTAAACTTTACTCATAAATTCTTCAGTTACATGTATATTCCTAGATAATGAAAACAATACTAGACTATATTCATTTCTTCATATAAAGCCATAGTCTACTGTATAAAGCATAATCACTTCTGGATTATCACCAGTATAATACAAAATCAGTTAAAATATTTAAAACATTTTTTCGTTATAAAAGTTTCATTCTGGAATACTTGAAAAATAAAAGTATAGAGAAGTATAAAACAAAATCACCCATAATCTTACCTGCCCTAGTTTCTGTTAATATTTTGGCACAATTTCTACCATTTTTTCTATATATGCTTTTAAGATGTCATTTATTCCAATGTTTATGCTGTTTTTCAAATTAAATTTACGTCATTAGCATTTTTTCATGTTAAAAAAGCTCTTACCTATATCTAACTAATGATGTTGATATAGTATACCATGAAAGAGAGGTCCATAATTCATTTAACTATGCCCCCACCTTTGGAATTTAGAATGTTTTGAACTTCTTTCACTACAATGAATACTGTTGAAGCAAAGACTTTTGTGCAGCAAAAGCTATTTTTTAATTATGGATTGTTTTCCTGAATATATTAACAGAATTAAAATGTAGTATAGAAACATTTTTAAAGACATCATATTTACAAAGTACTTTCCATCAGTGTTTTTCAATTTTGTAAGAATGTTTGTTTTGCTTCACCTTCATGAGCACTGGGTATACATCTTTTTGAATATGTTTAAATCATTGTTGATAGATGAAAATACTAATTGCTTTTACCTACTTTTACTTCCTCTGGTTTTTAGCAAAGCAGAATATTTTAAATTACCTATTGGCCACATGAATTTTCTTATTTCACTTATACATTCATTCATTCAAATATTTATTGAATATCTACTAATTACCATGCAGTGTTCTAGGTACAATAAAATTATCGGTGAACAAAGCAGAGAAATTCCCTGTACTTATGAAGCTAGAGAGGGAAGATAGTCTACAAACTACTGTGAAATGTGTCAGGTGGTAAGTTCTACAAAGAGAAAATAAAGTAGGTGAAGATTTAGAGAATGAGGAGGGTGCTATTTTAGACAGACATTAAGGTAGACCTCTCCCTAATGAAATATCACTTAAGGAGAAATATTTGTAAATATTTGATTCATTTCCTCAACCAATTCATTTAAAGGAATCTGTTCTCTTAAATTGTGATCCAAAAAAGATAGCCAACATTTACAGTATTTGGATCTAATAAAAACTAACTTCCTAAACTTCCTAGATTTCATGTTCTTTCTTGTCAGATAGCGTAATGATTTTAACTAATGGTGGTCCAAACCTACATCAGTGCTCCCAATACAGCTAGCTTTTCCCAATGAATGTGATATTATTTAAACACAAAGAGAAAATGAACCATTTTTTTCTTTTCTTTTCTCTCTTTCCTTTTTCTTTCTCTTTTTCTCTATGTTTCTTTCTTTCCCTTTCTCTCTCATGCTCTCTCTCTCTCTTTCTCACCCCCTTCCTCTCTTTCTTTCTTTCCTCTAGTATCGAGGGTATGCTTGTGCTGGAATATCCTATATCCTACTTCCCATGGGGAAAAAAATGGTGCTAATTAATAGTACTAACTTCATAAGGTTATTGTGAGGATTGCATTAGTTAATTGCATGCTTAGCTTGGTACCTAATATATATTAAGTACAGTCATGTGTCACTTAACAATTAAAATATGTTCTAAGTTATCCATCATAAGAGATTACATTGTTGTGTCAACATCACAGAGTATACCTACAAAAACCTAGATGGCATAGCCTAATACACAATCCCCCAGACTATATTGTATAACCTGTTGCTCCTAGGCTATAAACATGTATCCCATATTACTGTACTGAATACTGTAGGCAAGCATAACACAATGGTAAGTATTTGTGTATCTAAACATATCAAAAAAAAAGATACAGTAAAAATATGGTAAAAGATAAAAATATACCTGTAGAAAACACTTACTAGGAATGGAGACTACAAGACTGCAAGTTGCTCTGGGTGAGTCAATGAGTGAGTGGTGAATGTGCCTGGGACATTGCTGTCCACTAATGTAGACTTTATAAATACTGTACACTTAAGTCATGCTAAATTTATTTATTTATTTATTTATTTATTTATTTGAGACAGAGTCTGGCTCTGCCGCCCAGGCTGGAGTGCAGTGGCACAATCTCGGCTCACTGCAAGCTCCACCTCCCGGGTTCACGCCATTCTCCTGCCTCAGCCTCCCAGAGTAGCTGGGACTACAGGCGTCTGCCACCACGTCCAGCTAATTTTTTGTATTTTTAGTAGAGACGGGGTTTCACTGTGCTAGCCAGGATGGTCTCAATCTCTTGACCTCGGGATCAGCCCACCTCAGCCTCCCAAAGTGCTGGGATTACAGGAGTGAGCCACAGCGACAGGTCAAGCTATGCGAAATTTATTTTTTACATTTTCCTTCTTCAATAATAACCTTAGTTGACTGTAATATGTTTACTTTATAAACATTTTAATTTAAGCTTTTTGATTTTTTGTAATAATGCTCAGCTGAAAACACAAACATATTTTACAACTGTAGAAGAATATTTTCTTTCTTTATATCTTTATTCTGTAAGTTTTTTCTAGCTTTTTTTTTTTTTTTTTTTTTTTTTTACTTTTTAAACTATTTTGTTAAAAACTAAGACAAAAACCCACACATTAGCCTAGGCCTACACAGGATAAGGATCATCAACATCACTGTCTTCTACCGCCACATCTGTCCCACTAGAAGGTCTTTAGGGGCAATAAAACACAAGGAGCTGTCACCTACTATGATAACAATGCCTTCTTCTGGAACACCTCCTGAAGAAACTCATTCCTCAAGTTGTTTTGTAGTTGGCTTTTTTTTTGTAAGTAGGAGTACACACTAAACAATGATTAAAAGTATAGCATAGTAAATACATAAATCAGGAACATAATCTATTTATTATATTAAGTACTTATCAGTAACACTTACATTATCATTAATATTTGTCATTAAATATTGTGTACTGTACATAACTGTATATCCTATCCTTTTATATCACTGGCAGTGCAGTGGGTTTGTTTGCACTAGCATCACCCTAAACATATGAGTAATACGTTATGCTACAATTTTATTATGGCTATGATTCACTTGGCAATGGGAATTTTTCAGCTCTATTATAATCTTATGAGACCACCATGGTATGCCATCCATCACTGACCAAAATGTTACATGGTGAATGACTGTACTAAATAAATGTTTCAACATTTTAATTATTAACATAATCATCACCATATAATATTCAGCTGAACAAAGCTGCCCAAACTTGATTCTCACCTTCCCCTTGCATTGGCTTCTTGGAAATCAAGGAATGAGATGCCAGGAGACTTTGTTCATGATGCTGGCTGCCATTTAAAATTATAGCTGCGTATAAATCCTGTCTGCTTCCAAATTCATTTGTGTAAATGAGCATCATTTGAAAAGTAAAAGATTTACAGTTGACCCTTAAACAACATGGGCTTGAACTCCACGGGTCCACTTATATGCAGATTTTCTTCTGCCTCTGCCACCCCTCAGACAGCAAGACCAACCTAACCTCTTCTTCCTCCACCTCAGCCTGCTCAACGTGAAGATGAAGAGGATGAAGGCCTTTATGATGATCCATTTCCACTTAATGAATGGTAAATATGTATTTTCACTTCCTTATGATTTTCTTAATAACATTTTCTTTTCTTTAGCTTACTTTATTGTAAGAATACAGTATATACTACATATAAAAATTATGTGTTAATTGACTTTGGTCAACAGTAGGCTATTAGTAGTTAACTTTTGGGACAAACGTTACACACAGATTTTCAGCTGCACAGGGGTTGGTAACACTAACTTCCATGGTTTTCATGGGTCAATTCTATATTGAATTCAGTCTTTGCCCTATTTTATAGTCCTCTGAAAAGCCATGCAAACTTGCTGGGAATCTAGAATTAGTCAAATATAGAGCTCTGTGGATTGCAGGAACTTTTAACTATCTCACACAAAAACACTAACATTTTTTTTAAAGTGGAAAAAAAGAAATAACTGGACCAGAGTGGGAGAAACACATATCATTTATTCATTCAAGTATTTATTCAATTGCTTTCCTTATTAGTCGTTCATTTCTAATCTATCAAATCTCATTGGTTTGTCTCACAGAAAATCCTTTTGATATGAAATGTAAATTTCTAAATCTGCTGTTTCCTCAGTACTTTCACTATTATGGCTCTATGGACTCTTACTTTTAAGAATATACAACAGAAGTAACCAGAAATACTTCTCTCACCTTTTCCCTAGTATTCCTGTCTTCCTCTCCACATCTCTTACTCTTTGTCCTAAATGTGAAAATTGACAAATGAAAATTTAAAGTCACTACCTTATAAAAGACTGATTTGAAGTTTTTCTATGTATTTTTTTAATTCTAGGAAAACATCTTAAATCTGTAAGTCAATAAAAACACTTCAAAGCAGAGACCAGGTAACATTAGCCATCAGACTTCATCATGATGTGCTGGGCACAAAAGATTTTCTTAATGAATTATCCATTAAGATGTCAGAAAAATTAATTAACATGGAATTTCCTAAAAGAAAGTAGAAGGAGAAGGAAATAGTTAAATACCCCAGATGCTAAAGGAAATCAATAGACACTAAGAATAGGGCTGCGATAATTCTTATGGCTCCTTTCCACTTTCTAGTGTTCCATAAACCTGGTATTTTGTTGTCTCTACCTTATACTATTTAATTGTTCTTCTGAGAAAGTAGACTGCACAAGTTGACTTCAGAACCGTTTTGGCTTTTGAGTTCCAAATGGGAATTTACATTAATAATACAATCTGCAATATTGCATCACATTAACTTTATCACCCATGTTCCCCTTCTTCCTCACCATCCAGAATTAATAAAGAAACTAATAATCTGGCCACTGAGAGCTTGGACTCTATAAAAGGAAAGTATATTTTACCACTTATTTTCAGATGTTGTTGAGTATGAAACAACATACTCAAGTGAAACAACATTTCACTTGAAAACGCTATCTTCCTACTCTTCAACTGCCCCACCTAATGGCAAGAGGTATGAATAACAGCCATATTCTGGATTCCCTAGTTGAAGAAATCCAACGGTAATTTTTCAGATCTGTGCAAACTTGTGGCCCTATGATTGAAACATGTATATTTTCCCCTCACCTTCACTATACTGCACTACACTCATTTATAGTGCCAGAATTCATGTCACTTGCAAGCTTTTTAATTTGTTTCTAATGACAACATTTTGTTGTTATAGATGAAGAATTGTGGTGAAGTTTACTGAGATAACAAAGGCTTCGGACATTCTCATTCTATTTAGCATTAGAGAGGACCACAGAAATCATTCACTTTCCACTATCTCTGTTTTACAGAGGAGAAAACTGAAATGCAATGAGGTAAAATGATTTTTCTAGAAATCACATACATCTTTAGCATCAGAACCCTTGTCTTCAAGAAAGACGCTTATTCACCAGACTGCTGCACCCACTCCCGAAAGCATCGACCTACTACCATTTTCTGATAATTAAATTCTTCCAATCTTTACTCTTAACAAGAGGAAAATGATATTATGCCCTTTAATAAGCTCAAGGGAAAACAGTGGGGGTTGGGGGTCTTTTTAAAAGTTAGAACCTTGAATTAGAAAACATAAATTAGAACACATACCCAACAAAATTAAGTACATTATTGTAAAAGAGACGTTAGCAAAATAGATTTATCCAGCATGTCCCATATATGGAATATTAGTATAGTGGGTAAAATTGTTAATGCTTTCCAGCAGAGCCCAGGGTTTGGTGTCCACAACTGAAATTAACCATTTTTTTTTTTTTTTTTGGCAATGTTGTCCCTATTCTTCCATGTCAACTAAGAGTTGGCCTCTTTAGGTCTCCACAGCTGAGACAAATTACATTGTATCTCTAAGGACCTATTTAAAACCTTTTGTTGGGTTTTGCTTTGCTTTCAGCCATTTGCTTTGTTGTTACATCATTTGAGTTGTTTGGGGGTTTTGTGTATTTCTTTTACTCTTGGTAGTAATATTTGATCTACAAAATCCAAACTTACCTCCCAATTCTAAAAGGCAGCAGTAGTCACAGTGTGGCCTTCAGACCATCTATATCAGAATGACCTGGGGAGCTTGTTAACTGTGGCAATTCCAGAGATACTGAAGCCCTTACCAGAGATACTGAATCAAAAGTCTCTTGGGATAAACTTCAAGAATATGTATTTTAAGCAATCGTTCCTAATTATGTTAATGCATATTAATTTATGACACTCGCTGCCAGGAAGAAAAAAAAGATGCTACCCAACCACAAATGGCAAAGAAAGAAATTAATTTTCTCTTATCCCAGAAAGCCTAACACTTGGCATCCCTTTTACCTGGTACCACAGACTTAGTTTGTAGAACTCTAATGAGAGGTTTCATTAGCAGAATTTAAAATCTTTCATTCCTAGTCCCTGTCCTGAGAACAAATTACACAGAAACACAAACAGATGGTTTTCGGTTATCTGTTTTTTAAACAATCTAAGTTAATTAAAAAGCACAATGTGTTATTATCAAATAACAGCTGTACCAAAACCATACCAAACTAAAACTCACGGTCATTTTGAGGGAAAGAAAAAGAGATACACAGGCTTATGCATCTCTTTTTAATTGAAAGCCTAGACTAACTCGTGAGCTAGTTACGTTATTTCATAAACTGCTTTGGTCAATTACTATAACACATAAGTGTGTTTCCTCTTTCCCTTTCCCATTGTTATTCTCTCTCCACTTTTTCCATTTCTATCCCCATTTTCTTGCCTATTAATTACTCTATATTTTCATCTCTTGAGAAAGTTATTGAGTCCATTTCTACGTATGTTTTTCACTGGGTAGGTTTAGCTACACACCATTCACTTCCTCTGAGCAACTTGGTTTCCAGAGCAGCTTTTTCCAGCAGTCTTTCCTCTTTCTAATAGGAAATGTGGTTTCACATTTACCAAAATGCAGATCCTACAGACAGCCAAGGCAGACTGACAAATAACTGGCTGATTCCAAATTATACCACATATTTTCTCTTCCGATGATTATAATACTTGTGCTCATCATCTCAAGGATGCACAAGGCTCAGTTGCAGCACTGCTCTGGAAACTAGTTAACCATATTGAGACTTCTTTATGGGGTGTGCCCTTAACTAGCACTGTCAAGTCTATAAACTTATTTCCTCCAGTCTTTCATATAAGGAGGCACTATTTCTCACCATTCCCAACCTCCCCTACCATGCCAAGCCTTGAGTGAAGCAAGAAAGGGGCAAGATTTGGGAGGCCAAGACGGGCGGACCACGAGGTCAGGAGATCGAGACCATCCTGGCTAACACGGTGAAACCCCGTCTCTACTAAAAGAAAAAAAAATACAAAAAAACTAGCCAGGTGAGGTGGCGGGCGCCTGTAGTCCCAGCTACCCGGGAGGCTGAGGCAGGAGAATGGCGTAAACCCGGGAGGCGGAGCTTGCAGTGAGCCGAGATCCGGCCACTGCACTCCAGCCTGGGCCACAGAGCGAGACTCCATCTCAAAAAAAAAAGGGCGGGGGGGCAAGATTTGGAAAGAAAACATTGACTTTGAATACAAATGAAAAGAAGAAGCCTGGCCCATTAGCCCCAGGACATCCCCATTGACTTTCTGGAAATCTGTGCCCACCACAAAGGAGATGATGATAGTGGAGAGGAAAGCATTCTAGCATTAACCATCTGATAAAGCCTGATCTATCCGTTGGGGATTCTTTTCTAGAAATGAATGTATCATTTAAATATATTAACCTCAAAATGCCACAGAGCTGTCTTTAATACCACTTAGCCTCTTAATAGCTATTTATTCTTCATTTTTCCTATTAATCCTCTCTTTTATAACTCTTTGTTTTTAAGGAAATTAATGTAATAAAAATAAATTCTTCTCAAATTCTCAATATGGTGACAAATCAAACAATAGATTGGGATATTAATAATAAAATTGTGACTAAATTATCAATAATAATTTTAAATATCAAGTAAAGAGGAAAACCAAGGATGCAGAGTATTCAAAAGAAATCCTTTATTTACAACTCACAGTAAAACTATTCAGAGGCACTGGTCAACAAGTAAACCTGGATAAAAAATAGAATTTTCCAGAACTCTGAGTGGAATACTACTTATGTCGCAAAATCCCAAAACCTAGTGAAATCTGAAAGTTAATTATTTTCCTTTTCTCCTTCCAGTCTGTTTAAGCAATCAAAAACTTACACTTCCACAAAAAAGATGGATTCTTCAATAAATGGTGCAGAAACAAGAGGATACCAGTTTGAAAAACATGTATGTGGCTGAATATCTGTGTCACTACTTATAAGTAAATATGCTGATCATTGAGTAAAAATACTAAACGGTAAAGAAAAATGAAAACATGCTCACAGAATGAGATAGCCAACATGGAACTGGCAGTCAAGGAAAATGTGATGGAAATTTTGGCTCTATTAATTATGCTGGGATTCCTAAATCATTGTAGGAGGACATGAGCTGGTTTCATTTTGTTTCTTAATTGACATTCTGTCAATTAAGTATGCATTTATCAAATACAAAATGATGTTTTGAAGTGTTCTACATTGTGGAATAGTTAAATCTAGCTAATTAACATATGCATCAACTTACACAGTTATCACTTTGCGGGGGAGCATTTAATACCCACTTTCCTAGCATTTCTTAAGAATACAATATATTGCCATTAACTATAGTCACCATGCTCAGAAATAAATCTCTTGAATTTATTCCTCCTATCTAAAATTTTGTATCCTTTGACCATTTGTCCAAGCCCCCTGCCCCAATCTGTCTAGCCTCTCTACCAATTTCTTACTTGTTTCTATGAAATCAATGATTTTAGATTCTATATGAGTGTGATCATACAGTGTTTCTCTTTTTGTGCCTGGCTTATTTCACTTAACATGAGGTTCTCCTAGTTCATCCATGTTGTTGCATGGATGATTGAGGTGATTCCATATCTTGACTATCATAAAAATAGTGCTGCAATAAACATGGACTGCCCTTTCGCCATTGTATGTTCTTGGCACTTTTGACAAAACTCAGTTGGCTGCAAATGTGTGAATTTATTTCTGGGCTCTGTATTCTGTTCCATTGGTCTGTTTGTTTTTATGCTGATATAACGCTGCTTAAGCTAATTTAGCTTTGTAGAGTATTTAGAGTATTAGCTTTGTAGAGGTAGTGCAATGCCTCCAGCTTTGTGGTTTCTGCTCGAGATTACTTTGGCTATTCAGGTTTTTTATAATTCTAATATTTATTTTAAAATTTCTTTATTTCTGTGCAGGATGTCATTAATATTTTGGAAGGGACTGCACTGAAACTGTAGATCATTTGGAGTATTACGGTAATTTTAACAGTATTAATTATTTCAATCCAGAACATGAAATATCCTTCTATTCATTTGTGTGCTCTTCAATTTCATATCTGTATAACAACATTAATATATACTATATATAAAATGATATGTTTTTATAATTATATATAATTACATTATAATTGTAACATAATAATAGCATTATAACATAATAATATTTAACTTTCAATCTATGTGTGTACTTACAGGTGAAATGGGTCCCTTGAGGGCAGAATATGATTGGGTCTTTCTTTTTTAAATCTATCTTTCTGTCTTTTGATTGCAGACTTTAATCCATTTACATTCATGGTTTATTTATGGGTAAGAACTTACTACTGCTATTTTGTTCATTGTTTTCTAGTTGTTTTGTAGACCCTTTCTTTCTTTATTCCTCTCTTACCATCCTTCTTTGTGGTTGATTTTCTCTAGTAGTGTATTCCTTGCATTTCGTGTTGTGTGTACCCATAATAGGGTCTTCTTTGTAGTTACCATGAGACTTATAAAAAACACTTTTTATTTATTTATTTGCTTATTTATTTATTTGAGACTGAGTCTCACTCTGTCACCCAGGCTGGAGTGCAGTGGCACGATCTCGGCTCACTGCAAGCTCCATCTCCCGAGTTCCCACCATTCTCCTGCCTCAGCCTTCCAAGTAGCTGGGACTACAGGCGCCTGCCACCATGCCTGGCTAATTTTTTTGTATTTTTAGTAGAGATGAGGTTTCATCATGTTAGCTAGGATGGTCTCGATCTCCTGACCTTGTGATCCACCCGCCTCAGCCTTCCAAAAAAAAAAACCACTTTATACTTTTAACAAATCATTTTTCAGTTGTAGTTATCATGAGGCTTATAAAAGACACTTTATACTTTTAAAAGGTTATTTTAAGCTGATAACAACATGGATTGCAAAATAAAATTTTTAAAAATCTAATCTTTTACCTCATTCTCCCAAACACATTTTGAATTTTGGTGTCACAATTTACATCTTATTATACTGCATGTCCTGTAATAAATTATTGTAGTTATTATTTTTACTAGTTTAGTCTTTTAACCTTTCTTCTAAAGATACAAGTGATTTAAACACCACCATTACAATATTAGAGTATTCTAAATTTGACTTTGTACTTTTACCAACAAGTTTTATACTTACAGATGTTTTTGTGTTACTAGCATTAACACGTGTTTTTGTGTTATTAGCATTCTTTTATTTCAGCTTGAAGAACTCTATTAAGCATTTCTTTTAACACAGGTCTGGCAATGATGATAAACTTCAACTTTTGATTTTCCGGGAAAGTATTTATTTCTAAAAGACAACTTTTCTGTGTATAGTATTCTTAGCTGGCATTTTTTTCCTTCAACACTTTTAATATATCACCCAGTCCCTCCTGATCTGTAAGGTTTCTGCTGAGAAGTTTGTTGATAGACATATTAAAATGTCGTTATGTGTTATATGCTTCTTTTCTCTTGTTGCATTCAGGACCCCTTCTTTGTCTTTGATTTTTGAGAATTTTATTGTAATACGTATTGAATAGTCTTATTTTCACTGAATCTTATTGGAAATCTTTGACCTTCCTGACCTGAATACTTATTTCTTTCTCCAGATTTGGAAAGTTTTCTGCTTTAATTTCTTTAAACAAACTTTCTACTCCTTTGATTTTTTCTTCTTCTTGACACCAATGACTCAAACATTTGCTTTTTTGATGCTGTCACATAAATCTCATATACTTTCTTCATTCCTTTCCATTCTTTTCTCACCTTAAACTGCATATTTTCAAATAACCCTGTGTTTAAGTTTACAGATTCTTTCTTCTGCTTGATCACATCTGCTGTTGATGCTATTTCATTTTTCATTTTGTTCATTGTGTATTTTAGCTCTAGGATTTCTGTTTAATTTTAAAAATTATTATTTCAATTTTTCTGTTTCTAACTGTGGGTCACTTAATGCTCTCCTTTTTAAAAAAGTTGTTTATCTGTCTTTTCTCAAGATTCACTGAGCATTCTTAAACAGTTATTGTAAATTCTCTGTCAGGAAGTTCACACATCTCCATCTCTTTAGGGTCAATCACTGGCACTTTATTCTGTCCATTTGGTGACATCATGTTTCCCTGATAATATCTGATGTTTGAGGATATGTATTAATATCTGCACATCTAAAGAAGTAAATACTTATTCCAATCTTTACAGAATGGCTTTGTCTAGGAATGGTCTTCAACAATAAATCTGTCCAGACATTCTGGGCAGGCCTACTGGCATGATTCCTCTGTCCAAAACTATTGTGGCCATTGCGGCATTAAGGGGTACTCTGAACCTGGGACTGCTGCCTGTACAATCAGGTACAAAGCCCTGAGATATAGATATTTTCTACTTTAGGTTGCAAACCACTCTGGCTATAACAAGATTTACTGATACTGATAAGTAAAGTGTGGACGTAGTGAAAGAACAGCTAAAATCCAAAAGAGCTAATTAAGATTTCTCAAAGTTAAAAGTAAAATCTTTTGAAGAAGAATGTTTTCTTGGATAGGGGTTTAGAGCAGATTTTCCACTTGGCATAGTAATTTCAGGAGGAAGACTTTAATGCCTCAGTTTTTCCAGTTCCATAATCCCTGCTTTCATTTTTCTTTTCTTTTTTTTTTTTAATTTATTATTATTATACTTTAAGTTGTAGGGTACATGTGCATAACGTGCAGGTTTTTTACATATCTATACTTGTGCCATGTTGGTGTGCTGCACCCATCAACTCGTCATTTACATCAGGTATAACTCCCAATGCAATCCCTCCCCACTCCCCCCTCCCCATGATAGGCCCCGGTGTGTGATGTTCCCCTTCCCAAGTCCAAGTGATCTCATTGTTCAGTTCCCACCTATGAGTGAGAACATGCGGTGTTTGGTTTTCTGTTCTTGTGATAGTTTGCTAAGAATGATGGTTTCCAGCTGCATCCATGTCCCTACAAAGGACACAAACTCATCCTTTTTTATGCCTGCATAGTATTCCATGGTGTATATGTGCCACATTTTCTTAATCCAATCTGTCACTGATGGACATTTGGGTTGATTCCAAGTCTTTGCTATTGTGAATAGTGCTGCAATAAACATACGTGTGCATGTGTCTGTATAGCAGCATAATTTATAATCCTTTGGGTATATACCCAGTAATGGGATGGCTGGGTCATATGGTACATCTAGTTCTAGATCCTTGAGGAATCGCCATACTGTTTTCCATAATGGTTGAACTAGTTTAAAATCCCACCAACAGTGTAAAAGTGTTCCTATTTCTCCACATCCTCTCCAGCACCTGTTGTTTCCTGACTTTTGAATGATCGCCATTCTAACTGGTGTGAGATGGTATCTCATTGTGGTTTTGATTTGCATTTCTCTGATGGCCAGTGATGATGAGCATTTTTTCATATGTCTGTTGGCTGTATGAATGTCTTCTAACTTCAAACTATACTACAAGGCTACAGTAACCAAAACAGCATGGTACTGGTACCAAAACAGAGATATAGACCAATGGAACAGAACAGAGTCCTCAGAAATAAGACCACACATCTACAGCCATCTGATCTTTGACAAACCTGAGAGAAACAAGAAATGGGGAAAGGATTCCCTATTTAATAAATGGTGCTGGGAAAATTGGCTAGCCATAAGTAGAAAGCTGAAACTGGATCCTTTCCTTACTCCTTATACGAAAATTAATTCAAGATGGATTAGAGACTTAAATGTTAGACCTAATACCATAAAAATCCTAGAGGAAAACCTAGGTAGTACCATTCAGGATATAGGCATGGGCAAAGACTTCATGTCTAAAACACCAAAAGCAACAGCAGCAAAAGCCAAAATTGACAAATGGGATCTAATTAAACTAAAGAGCTTCTGCACAGCAAAAGAAACTACCATCAGAGTGAACAGGCAACCTACAGAATGGGAGAAAATTTTTGCAATCTACTCATCTGACAAAGGGCTAATATCCAGAACCTACAAAGAACTCAAACAAATTTACAAGAAAAAAACAAACAACCCCATCAAAAAGTGGGCAAAGGATATGAACAGACATTTCTCAAATCCCTGCTTTCTAATTCCTCACTGGAAATAACTTATTGGTTGTTTTCTAACTAACCATTCTTCTGTAGGCTCTACTCTCCCTCACAAGACATTATGAATCTCTGCATGCTGTTCCTTCTTCTGTGAAACCTCTTCTGAGTAGGCAGGCTGCATAGCCACATATATGTATATAGTTGTCCCTTGGTATCCAGGGGAGATTGGTTTCAGAACTTCCAGTGAATACCATGGATGCTCATGTGCCTGACATAAAATGGCATGGTATTTGCATATAACATACACACATCCTCTTGTGTACTTTAAACCACATCACGATTACTTATATTATCTAATACAGAGTAAATACTATGTAAATAGTTATACTGTATTTTTTAGGAAATAATGACAAGGAAAGTCTCTACATGCTTACTACAGATGATTAAAAAAGTATTTTAGATTGCAATTGACTGAATCCAAAGAGCAGAAATCATGAATATGAGGGCTGATTATGTATGTCTAGGTATGTGTTAGTACATATTTACTAATATGGCTGTACCTCATGCAACATAATGATTGAAAAGAAGAAAAAGGAATGAGAGAATGCAGTTGTTTCTCAGTATACCACTAGAGCTCTTGTTGTTGTGCTTGTTATTACTACCTTTTTCATTTTGTCCATTGTATTTTTTAACTCTAGGATTATGCCTTCTTTTTCTCTTATATAAGAAAACCTATCAGAATATAGATAAGACAGATCATCATGGAGGATTATTAATCTTCAAGAACTTTCAAATAGCTATCCCTGAAGCATCTAGTACACTTGAAAGGAAGTTTGTCAAGGTTAGGGGAAAAGAGAAAAACCATAAGACTGTTCAAAAACATGGGCAAAATTATCCATAATCTTGCAATAGAAAAGCCTCACTAAGCAAAATACAAAACTAAGGAAACATTAAAGAAAATGATCAACTACATTTTTTACAACACAAAAGATGTACCTCCAGTGTTTATTCTTATTTAAACTTTCATATATTTATATACTGTTTTGGAGTTTTCAAAATATCTTAAATGAATTTGCTCAGGTTTTTTTCAGCTGAAATATTTAATTAATCTTAATCTAACCTCTTCCCTCACAAAGAACATAACAATTTTTTTGCTGGGGTTAGTTTCTGAATCTATCTATGAGATAGAATTCATCCTTACTGTAGAATGGACAAAGAGAAAGGTTGAATAAAGTCAAGAGATGACGAAATGAGGCAATTTTCTAATTCTATTTTTAATTCATTTATTAATCCACAATCAGTTAATAATAATATAAAGTTTTCATTAACTCCCCATTAGTTAAGACATATTCATGTTGAGTGAGATATAAGCATGCAAGCATTCCAAGTCTAAATAAACTGTTTTGGAATCCCACTTATCCCTCTGTTCTGCTTTATTACTGCAGAGACAGATCCTAAAAAAATTGAGAGAATGCAATAACCATAATTTTTTCATCCATTAATTTCCATTCTTCTTGATTTTAGCATAATTTTATATCACTTTATTTTTTGTGAACCTGCAAATTATATTTACATTATCCACATGAAAAGCCTAAGAAACTCAATTTCACAACAGTTCCCAGAAAATTGCTCACAGTTTTTACTCTATCCTCTGCATTTTTCTTTCTTTTCTGATGCCATTTTTACCTCATAAATTATACTGACCATGATCTTTTCATAGTCTAATTTGGAATGAATATTATAATTATTTTAATTTCAGAAGAAAGAAAATTTACATAGCAGTAAGGAATAGCCAACCTAGAATATTATGCTACCATATGGTATATGGATGGATAAAATGGTACTGTGTTAGACACTTTAACGTGCTTCCACTCATTTAGTTTTCATAACAATCCTATGATGTGGTCATTATCACTTGTATTACTTGGGATGAGTCAGATAAGGCTCAGCTTGGTAAAGTGATGGCTCGTAACTGAGAGGCTAGCCTTTGACTGCTGATCTACATAATTCCAAGGATACAGAGTAAAAGGGAACAAACTAAAAAGAGAGTGAACAGATTTCAGGTAAGGATTTGAAAATCTTCCATTTAAATGCCTTCTCCATTACCTGATAAAAGTGTTTTCTTATCTACAAATAATAACAATAATAATAATAACACAGCCTAATGTACAAGGTTGTTGTGAGTTGCAAATAAGGTAATGTTTTTGAAGAGGACTTTGTAAATTGAAAAGCGTCATACAAATGTTTTATATAGTATTATCATAATGAGGCCTCTGAAAAACAAAATAAAGAGCACTTGATTAGAGAATTATGGTGCTCCAGAAAAATCATAAAGAGAAACACGATAATGACATAGATGGTATGTAATGACATAATAGATGAAACAACAGAAGAGAACATCTTATTAAATTACAATAAACTGTTGAGACAATTCTGAGAATACATATATCTCTGACTTTAATTTCTAGTATTGATAATGGAAATGATGAAACTTCTAATAGTTTACTTTTAAAGAGGAGAAAAAGCTGGGAAAGCTTAAGTGAAAATAGAAAACCATAAAATCTGTGAGATGGAAAGTATAATAATCTAACCATTGAAATATTTTCAAGTTTGGGATAAAAATATGTATCTGGCAGCACAGGGTTATGATTGTTGAAATAAAGAAACTATCTTTTAGATACTTCAAAATCACCTTACCTTCAGAAGTTAAAATATAGCGGAATTTTTATCAAATAATACTCCATGTACCAAAGATGGAATGACCACATTGTCATTTGTTGATGTGCACATCAACCAGATAGCTACATAGTTAAGCAAAAATAGTATACACAAATCAAACTTTGTGGCTCCTTTGTAAATGCAATGCAATAAACTATATGAGAGAATTGCAATTGTTTTTGGAGAGAGAGAGACAATAAACCATAATTCTAGGTAGATACAGTTGATTCCTAAAATTATGTTGTTCTGAATATGTACAGAGAGACTCTTTACAGAAAGAGAACATTGATGAAGGCTGTTGTGAGTTTTCAGAATTCATCTTAGTTCTACTGAAGTGCAAGGTAGAGACAAATTGAAAATTGGTCATAGAAACAATGAAAGCTCAATTTAAACAAAGTATAAAACTTAGAGAAATGCATTGATCTGAGGTAGAAGGAAGGGTGAACACATCCAAGGGGAGACTGAATAAAAACTCTTACTATTCTGAAACTCGCATATGCTTTATAAATACTTTTTCCAGAAAGGATTAAAACCTATCCCACTGTGGATTTAAATCCAGTGAAATCTGAATGACCATCCTCTAATTAGAAATGAAGTATTTGGGAAGAAGTGTTCAAAAGATCATAAGGCCTGCATGGCCACTTATCTTGGAGAAATAGTTATTTGCATAGATGCCTTCTTACAAGCTATTTAAAGTTATAAAAAAGAAACTGAATAATGTGTTCCATACTCACATCCAGACAGGAGGTCTAAAATTCACTCTTGAGCAAAATATTTCCATATACCAACTTTAAGGTTTTAAAATGATTTGACTTTTCAATTTTATTAAAACCTACATAAAATCTGGGGACTTTTTCCTAATATTCTCTTATTTCAAATATGTATGTTTTAGGTATTGTAGACATAAGCATCGGCTCCTTTGTGTACTTTAGTTTGTTTATCCAAAAAACAGGAATAATAATAGTATCATAGAATAGTTACATAAACTATTAGTGTCATATATATATATGCGTGTATATATATATTCACTCATTTAATTCTCAAAATATATATATGCATGTGTGTATATATATAGGTGTGTGTATATATATGCACACTATACACACACACACACACATATATATACACACACATACACATACACACACACGTTGGCATTTGGTAAATCCCTCAATAAATTTTGATCACAGAATATTGTATCAACCAAATTATTTTATAAGTTAATTTGAAATAGCATAACCTTATGCCAAGTACTTCAGTACACACACACACACACACACATACACAATATTTGAATGTATTCAGACTTCTGTGGGCAATACAAAAAACAAAACCATCTCCCCACATATCGATGGGACATTTAGAGCCCCTCCCAGTATTTCTGGGAAATTCCTCCAAAGGGACAGGTGCTTCACCAAGCCTAATTATTTGTCACAGCTTCCTCTGCACAGTTGTTCCAGTTCCACAGGCATCATTTTTTTCACTCTGCCCCCACTATCTTTCTTCCCTGTTTTGTCTCTAGGAGGAACACAGCCTTTCTCTTCCCATCTTGAGGCAAAATTGCACAATGCTGTTGTGATTAGAAAAAGTTTAAAGAAAGGGTTGAGGGAAAAAAAAAACCAGACAAATCCTTAAAACTGGTTACTAGAACTCATTCATTCTAAAGAGACTTTAACTAGACCGCCTTTGCTACATGGACAACTGGTAGTCCCTCTTCCTAAGCCCTGCCCATGGCTCTATCTCTGCAGAACTTACTTACATCTATTCACTTACCAGAGTCCTCCAAAGCACTGCCTCTCCCCAAACTTAATCTCTTCAGCAGTCAGGGGACAAGTTTAAAAATCCTAATACTTTATTATGCAAAAGAGTTTACCTTCCTTGTGATTTAACAAAGGATAATAGGGATACCCAACAAGCCTACATTCATAATTAAAATGTCTTCCTAAACAAAAAATCCACTTTCTGTCATATTATAGAGTGCAAAAATATCTAGAGTTTACAATATAACATTGTTATCCAACTGTGAGGATAGCTATAAATATAGATACTTGACTATAAATATGTTACAGTTTCTCTCCAGTAGGCACATGGTGTAACAGATACATTAGTGTGTAAGTCATGCCTATAGTTACATTTGTGTGGCTCCAGGGTTTAGTGATCAAAGTAAGGAATTTGGAATTAGAGGAACTGAAGTACATCTAGGATTCACCATTACTAGTTGTGCAATCTTGGCTAACTCACTTAATCTAAGGCTCATAAAATGAGGATAAATATAATTGCCTTTCCTACCTGCGAGTTTTTATAAAAGAAAAAAAAAAACAAGAAAATGTTGTAATGGTATATGAAAACTTAAAAGCATTTTGCAATCCTAAATAATTGTTGTTATTCTTATTAGTCACATTAACACACATATTAGACTTTGATTCCATCAGACATCTGGTATAATAAATAATCTAACATTTCATCTAATCAGCCTTTGCTATAATTATTTCGCACAAATAATGAATTATGGATGATAGCTGTAATAGAAATTACACACACACACACACACACACACACACAATCAGGACCCACCTTATTATGAATTTAGTATTTAAAGGCTATCTTAAACTCTAATCAAAAGCAGTTGTGAAAAGACAGATTCAAAACACTTAGTACACCATTATAGGAAAAAATAGAGTTGCCACAGAAACAGATAATGGAGCAACAGTCAGCAGTTTCCACATATAATATATAATTTTACTACTTCTCACTACTTTGGTATATTTTAATGAGACCCATCTTGGGAAGAAAAAATAAGGTGATCCCCAGGGCATTGGTGGAAAGGGAAGTCAACCTGGGATGAGAAGGACTCAGAAATATGTACCCCATAGATAACATGCAATAACACCTGTTGCTTGTTTAGATGTTGGGAGGGATGATGAGTTTGGAGCTGAGGAAGGTTCCCAGGGCTCTGTCTTAGGCAACTGGATAGCTGGGGCAGTAAATATAATAGAAAATATTTAGAATATGTAGCAGTATGTTTAAAGATGAGGAAGAATAGTGGGTGGATCTAGTTTGGGAAATGTGTAGATGTTGTGAATGTTCAGTAAGCACTTGGTTAGAGTCCTATGATTAAAACTAGAAATGTGAGCTGAATATGGAAATTGAAAGATAATCAAATAGAAGACAGTTAAGACAGGAAAGGGGACATCTTACAATCTTTAAGGTGTCTTCATACCTTAAAATATTACATGGGCCAATGACTGAATCTTGGGGAACCGCACTGATTAAGGAGCATGCAGCCTGAGAAGGAAATAACAATAACTACTAGGAAGAAAAGGATAAATACTAGAATTGTCAAAAGAGATATACATGGACAGGAGTGACAGAATGGACTAGATGGTCTAGTTCATAGACCAAGGTAAAAAGGAGAGATAGAAGGGAGATGAGCTAAACTGCAATTGAGCCTATAGGGGGAGGAGGCAATTGACTAAGTCCTCTGAGGCAATAGAGGTGTTGGTCTTGAATAGAAGAAACAGCTTTACCCTCTCAGATTTGAAAAGGAAAGACAAAATAAAATGAAGGTATAGGTGCATATTACTTTGGGGACATCAGAGAGAATAGGAACTAAAAAGTTCAGTCAGAAAAATTTAACTTCCTGTTTTAACTGTATTATTATTGGGTATAGAATTATGGGTTACTGGATTTGTTTTCGTTCAATACTTTAAAGATGTCATTCCTTTTTCTTCTTGCTCGCAACGTTTCTGAAGAGAAATTTGCTGTAATTCTTATCCTTATTTGTCTTTAGGTAATTTATCATTCCCTCCCTCTGGTTGTCTTTAAGGTTTTCTCTATGTTTTTGATTTTTAGCAGTTTCAATATAATATGCCTCTGCACATGTGTGTTTATTTTGGTATGTATCTTGCTTGTTATAGTTGGAGATTTTGAATCTGTGATTTTGTGTCCATCATCAATTTTGGAAATTTTTTCAGCAATTTTTTCTTCAAACATTTCTTCTGCCTCTTTTTCTCTTTCCTCTCCTTCTGTCATTTCAATTATGGATATGTCATGCCATTTAATATTGTATCAGAGTTCTTTGATGCTCTGTTATGTTCTTTCTTTCTCTCTTTTATTTCCACTCTTTTTTTCTGTTTGGGTAATTTCCACTGACTTATTTTCAAGTCCAGTAATTCTTTCCTTAGCTGTCTTAAGTCTACTAAAAAGCCCAAAGACATTTTTTATCTCTTTGACTATGTTTCTAATTTCTAGCATTTCCATTTGATTTTTCTTAGTTTCCATATCTCCTCTGAAATTACCTATCTGATCTCACATGTAGTCAACCTTTTCCATTAGAGCCTTTAAAATGCTGCTATAAGGACACATGCACACGTATGTTTATTGCAGCACTATTCACAATAGCAAAGACTTGGAATCAACCCAAATGTCCATCAGTGACAGATTGGATTAAGAAAATGTGGCACATATACACCATGGAATACTATGCAGCCATAAAAAAGGATGAGTTTGCGTCCTTTGTAGGGACATGGATGCAGCTGGAAACCATCATTCTTAGCAAACTCTCACAAGAACAGAAAACCAAACACCGCATGTTCTCACTCATAGGTGGGAACTGAACAATGAGATCACTTGGACTCAGGAAGGGGAACATCACACACCGGGGCCTATCATGGGGAGGGGGGAGGGGGGAGGGATTGCATTGGGAGTTATACCTGATGTAAATGATGAGTTGATGGGTGCAGTAGACCAACATGGCACAAGTATACATATGTAACAAACCTGCACGTTATGCACATGTACCCTACAACTTAAAGTATAATAATAATAAATAAATTTAAAAAAATAAAAATAAAAATAAAAATAAAAATAAAAATAAAAATACAAAAATTAAAAAAAAAAATATATATTAATCATAGTTACTTTAAATTCCTTGTCTGATAATTTTTATATGTGTCCCATATATCACATGTTTGTGTGTATTATCTCTTTGGAGTGCTTTCTCTTGCCTTTTCATATACTCATAATATTTTGCTGAAAGCTGGATATCTTGTGTAGGATAGCAGATACTGAGATAGATATTTCTGGAGGCTTAAAGAGGAGTAGATTGTGAAATGACTTTGCCAGTTGTTTTTTTCTTAATATTTGCTCCCCCTTTAGCTTTGGGTCTTTCCTTAATGCTGTGCCCTAAAGAGAATGTGTCTCTTGAATTTCTTCCATATTCAGCCATATTCCCATATTATTTTTACTCAACACTTGTTAGGCTGTTGGTAGCAGGCCAGGGAGGAAGGGCATTCCTTGATGTTCTGATTAAGACTCAGGTAGGCAATATGTACCTCTGTATCAGCAATGTGGCCTTCACAAGTGCAAGTGCTCCTGCAACGTTCTCCAATTGTTGTGCTAATCCTAGCATATATTCTGTACCCTGCTCCTGGGGATAGAGCATTACTTTTTTTTCTTCCCCTCACCACGATCATTCTTCCTACTGCCACCATCACCAATGAGTTTCCTCCAGTTCCCTAAGACAACGATTTTTTGCCATTCTCTTTGCCATTTAACTCTTTCATTCCACTGGGAAATGGTTGTGGTTTTGAAAGTGGCTGCTGTTTTCCCCAGTCTTTCCTGTGAGTGCCTGGTGGGTTTTGTGGAGGAAAAACCTGCTATAGGATGTACCCCCTATATCTGCCACCTCCAATGTGTCACATTTTCATGCTAGCCCATACTCAGCCTTTAGTAATTCATTAAAATGTTCAACTGAATCATCTTGCTGGTTTATATGACATCTGGTGGTGTCTGCCCAAGGAAAAACAAATGATGCCATCCTCTTTCTCCTTGCAGGTGCCTGTCTCTTTCCAGATTTTGAGTTGTTTGATTGCCCTGCAACCTAAATTTGCTGGTGCATTTTTTTTAAATTAATGAATAGGTAGTTTGTATAGCTTTTTCCTTACAGTAAGAATGAGAAAGACACTCTCTGAAGCTCTCTGCATCTCTGAGCTTAAATCAGAAGCTAGATAGTTTACTCTGGAATTTCTTAATTTACCAAAATAAAGAACTTGAGATTATTTACTGTGAGTCATAAAAATGATAAGGGTTTAGTGAGAATGATGATTGTTTGAATTTATTGATTTTTCCGTGTCTTTAAATATTTTTATTGGAATGGGGGTACTCTTGGCTAATAGCTGATCCCAGTATTTTCTAAAGTCTTAATGAAAACATCTGGGACTGTGGGACACGAAGTGTTATTTTAAAGGAAAAGGTGTCATTCCAGCTTTGAGGAAAGATTGCTCCTTTAGTTTGACAAAGGACTGGTTAAGATCCATGTCTGGAACATAGACGTTCCAGTCTAAATGCCTTTGCATAATGCTGTAAAAGGAGTTTTTGTTGTGGGCAGAGTTGTATCTTTGTAAATTATTATGTTTACTTGAACTTGGAATGAGGGGTCTCCCCTGGGTTTCCTGGAGTAAAGGGCCTGCAAACCATGTAGGATATAAGAAGAAAGGCATTTCACTGTGGGAAGATAAGGAAAGTAACAGGGGGTAGGTCAGTAACTAAGCAGAAAGGACTGGGTTTGTCCTTTAATGCCAGAAATGATTACTTTTTATATTCAGTCCTATGGTTTTCTTTCTACTCTAAGATTTTTTTTTCCCATTATGTCCAGGACTCAGTAAAGTTTGGTTGTATGTTACCACCTGGAACTGGTTATAATTCAGGAAAGTGAGGAAGAAATAACACTGTCCACATTTGGTACAACAGTTCAGAGGTCTCTGTTAATGGAAAAACAGACAGGCTTGGTGCGACCACAGGTGAACTGCGGGGGTCAAAATGGTAGTTATCAGAAGAGAGCTGGTCGCTGGTCAAAGCGGCTGTCATTGGAATATAAAGCAAAAGGATTCAGATTTCTTCAAAGCACAACCATTCAAAATGTTACAGCTTCTATCAGCAACATGTATGGGTAAAGTAAGAAAATTAATGTTTAAAGCAGCAAAAAATTTAAATAATTAATTATCTGAGGTCCCAGTAAAATGAGGTTATTTTCAATTCCATCAGTTCTTAGAGGCAATAAATGTCCAACAAACAGAGGCAGTGATTTTGCATACTTGGCAGAGATTTGATGAACTCAATTTATGAATCAGGATCCTGTTTATACTTTGAGTGGAAAGGATAGTCATTTGTTAGGTTAAGAAAAACCTATTCTTTGACTGCAAGGTTCATAATGTGAAAAATTATTATTGAGCCTGTTCTAAGAAGTACACAATCTTGGAAATACATTGTCATAGCCTTGGAGTTGAAATAAATCTTCTCATTTATTTAATCTACTCCCCTCATGTTACACATGGGTGATACAGAAACCAGTGAGGTTATTCACCCAAAGTCATGTAACAGTAAGAATTTGTAAAACTAACCCACAAGATAATTTAATGAATGATGTGTATTACTGTAATGAAAGTATACAACTTTAGTTTTAAATGAGCAGGTGCCAATTAACATATACGTTAATATTCCTCATGAATATCTACATATGCACAAATTATATACACATTTATAAATATAATAGTGAGAAGTTAAAGATTATAAACATTTTACATTTTTTATAATTCAGAGTATGATATTAACAATACAAATTTAAAGAACCATAAATACTTCATCAGATTTTTAAAAGATCTTGATATAAGATCATTTTATAATTTCCTCAAAAAATACTGTCCTAATGCTAGAAAACCCTGTCAGAAAGTTTTTTGTTTGTTTGTTTGTTTGTTTGTTTTATACTTTAAGTTCTAGGGTACATGTACACAACGTGCAGGTTTGTTACATATGTATACTTGTGCCACATTGGTGTGCTGCACCCATCAACTCGTCAGCACCCATCAACTCATCATTTACATCAGGTATAAGTCCCAATGCAATCCCTCCCCCCCACCATAATAGGCCCCAGTGTGTGATGTTCCCTTTCCCAAGTTCAAGTGATCTCATTGTTCAGTTCCTACCTATGAGTGAGAATATGTGGTGTTTGGTTTTCTGTTCTTGCGATAGTTTCCTGAGAATGATGGTTTCCAGCTGCATCCATGTCCCTACAAAGGACACAAACTCATCCTTTTTTATGGCTGCATAGTATTCCATGGTATATATGTGCCACATTTTCTTAATCCAGTCTGTCATTGATGGACATTTGGGTTGATTCCAAGTCTTTGCTATTGTGAATAGTGCCGCAGTAAACATACGTGTGCATGTGTCTTTATAGCAGCATGACATATGATCCTTTGGGTATATACCCAGTAATGGGATGACTGGGTCAAAAGGTATTTCTAGTTCTAGATCCTTGAGGAATCGCCAAACTGTTTTCCACAATGGTTGAACTAGTTTACAATCCCACCAACAGTGTAAAAGTGTTCCTATTTCTCCACATCCTCTCCAGCATCTGTTGTTTCCTGACTTTTTAATGATTGCCATTCTAACTGGTGTGAGATGGTATCTCATTGTGGTTTTGATTTGCATTTCTCTGATGGCCAGTGATGATGAGCTGGTACCATTCCTTCTGAAACTATTCCAATCAATAGAAAAAGAGGGAATCCTCCCTAACTCATTGTATGAGGCCAACATCATCCTGATACCAAAGCCTGGCACAGACACAACAAAAAAAGAGAATTTTAGACCAATATCCCTGATGAACATCAATGCAGAAATCCTCAATAAAATACTAGCAAACCGAATCCAACAGCACATCAAAAAGCTTATCCACCATGATCAAGTGGGCTTCATCCCTGGGATGCAAGACTGGTTCAACATACGCAAATCAATAAACGTAATCCAGCATATAAACAGAACCAAAGACAAAAACCACATGATTATCTCAATAGATGCAGAAAAGGCCTTTGACAAAATTCAACAGCCCTTCATGCTAAAAACGCTCAATAAATTCGGTATTGATGGAATGTATCTCAAAATAATAAGAGCTATTTATGACAAACCCACAGCCAGTATCATACTGAATGGGCAAAAACTGGAAGCATTCCCTTTGAAAACTGGCAGAAGACAGGGATGCCCTCTCTCACCACTCCTATTCAACATAGTGTTAGAAAGTTTTAACTTACATCTATTCTGAGTCACTTTTACCAACATCTAATTGCATTTTATGATTGTTGTTTTCAATTCTCCCTTCCTGCATTAGGACAGTTTTCAGCATTGTTTCAGGAAATCAAAACATGTAAATGCTTTCCGAATAGATAACAATACTATCCACTCAAGGATATGGTCTTCTTTGACTACTTGCCAATTATTTCCTTTTCTTTTGGTAAGGAATGCATGTTCTGAATCCCTGCATGAGCATTTGCAAAGAAAAAAAAAAAAAAACAACTAGAATCTTTTACTTTTTCAGCCCTTATATGCAGACATGCTGGACATCTCTCATCTTTTCCTCCAATCCCTTCTTTATTTTGGGACTATTGTTTCTGCGCAAAATCTAGGTCTCTTTTGGTATGCTCAAATAGAACCCTGCTAGCAAATCAATGCTATGTAATGGTCTCTTCTAGAAAAATAAAAGTTTGACATTTAATAATATATTTAAGGGCATACAATAAGCAGAGATGATGACATTTAAAGCGTGTTGTTTCTTGTTTTAAGTTAATTTATAGAAAGGATTGTTTTTGTTGTGTTACTGTGGTGTTATCATTTGTTTTTAGTAATTTTAATACATTTAGCCAATATGATTTCATAAGCAAGATTCTCTGCAAATCTTAAAGCCCAACCTGGAAGTGAACTGGTGGTGTGTTAACTCTCTGAACTGCTGAGGTACCATTTGGTATACAGTTCCATGGGATGTAACTGTCCTAGTTTGGTCAAATAGTTGGGAGGGCTTAACAAATATTGTAGATTGGATTAAATTCAGGATGTTGAGGGCTGCAAGTACAGTCAAATCCTTACTACAGAAGCAATATTGCCAAAACAGAAGTCCAGACTACCAGAGTAGGAAGAATGGCAGTGGGAGGGGAATATGACCATAAAAGAGTTATAAGTTAAATGTCTTATTCCCAGTTCTTGTGCTATAAGTGGGGCTGTATCCCTACCCCCATGTGTGTGGCATATAGCATATCCTGGGTAATAGAAAGAACTAGAAAGCAGGGTCAGGGTGGCTCTAACTATATACCAACGAACCATTCTTGGCCTTGCTATTATGGCTTTTAATTTGCACAAGTTAGGGAAACTTGTGAACTGACAAGACTGACATTTTTCAACAATAAAAGTAAAGTTGTTACCTGCTTATTGATGGATTAATTCCATTTAGGAAAGTTTTAAGACTTAAAGGATTTGGTGTAGAAGTATAGAACACAATTGATTATTGTATAGCATTTTAAAAATGATTTTTGCTTGATGGCTTGGTTTGGATTTTTTGTTTGCTTTATTTTGTAATGTGATTTCAATGCTGTTTTTCTCATTTTACCTTTGAAAAAAATTATGCTAGATATTGGAAGTGTTTGATAATAAATCTAATTACTTATGGTTTTCTTACTCCTACTTCTACCAAGACATAGATGCACAGATGCAAAGCCAGAACTATAATTCAGGGACAATTCCAGTTCTGCCCTTGAAAGTGCTGACCATGGGAAACAATGTAAACACATCAATAATTTTATTTGAAGTCAGATTTTTAGCTTTCAAAACACTTGCCATTTCAATAGTGAAAAAAAGCTAAACAAAATTTTAAAACAGAGAATTACCTTCAGTTAACAATAAGCAGCCATTATAAACATTTTTCTAGAGCAAATACTACTGACATAAAACTCCATCAATTATGTTTTTCTTTCAAATTTCACTTTGTTATACAGATATTTTTTGTCTGTAAGAATAATTTTTTAATATTCATTGTCAATGCAACAAGATTTCTCTCCATTTTTTTTTATCTGTGGTGTTTATGCTGGTAAGTACAATATATGCAATTATTTCCTGGACATAATCATTTGTAATTCAACTTCAACTTGAAATTGTCCAAAAATGAAATAGCAAACACATCACAATATAGACAACAGTGGAGCTTTTTCCAAGATGACAATTTAATGATTGGCTTTGGCCACTAAACAGTCATGTGACATGTGATTGATTTAAAGCAAATGGTTGCTGATCAGTCCCTATTCTTTCAGACCTTTCCTGTCATTCTCACATTTATTTATGCTCTTGGCTATTCTTATACTACTGTTGATTATCTGAGAAAAATTCTTTTTACCCACTCTGAAATAATCTATGTTTCTGCAACAATGAGCATAATTGTCAATTATGGCACATTATTCACAGCTCAAAATATCCCTACTAAACAGGGTGCCCACAATGTGATGAAATGCAAGTACATAGAGACTTCAGAGAGATACAGAACTTCAGTCTTCCTCCAAAGAATTAAAGATTAAAATGGGATAGATTTAGGTGATCAGGGTTAGGGAGACAGTAGTGAAATAATTTTAGCAAATTATAAAAATTATAAATTTAGTTATCACTTATGCTCTATGAGACAGAACATGTATCTTACATTGGATACTCAGAGGCTAACACACAGTAGCCATTCAGTAAATACTTGTAGAACTTTGTAAAGAAACAGAACAGGTGGGAAGGCAGCTATAAGCACCAAAGGAGTGAAATCTCTAAAACTACAACTTCTCATATCAATTTGTTGTGAATAAAGATACAAGCAGGAGCTTGGTTTTGTTTTGTATTTTGTGCTTTTCAAAGGATTTTTACCTCATCTCCTCTGACCTTCTTTGGACCCCATTGAGTGAATACCAGTGAAAAAATCAGTTTCTACATCCTTAACTTTGTTAGGATTCTAAGCTGCAACAGCTTTGTCAATCTCATAGCTTAGGTGCGGTTGAATATCGTAGAGAAATGAGGCCCATCTAGAAAGGAATTTGTTATTTTTACGTTAACCATACAAGAAAAAATATACTCTATCTTGTGGGGTAATTGTGAGGAAAAATGAATGCATATAGCTCTGAAATGCCATAACAAAATGTATCATCTTTTCCAAATTTATTTTTCAGCTGCCCACTCCAGGTGGACACTGAAATGCAGATAAAATGGCATAAATAACTCACCCTGGGTCATTAGGTGAGTGACTGCTTCTAAAAACCCAGAAATGTAAAGGTACAGATGGAAAAAAATACATATCTTTTCTTAAGAATAAAATCACTTTAGTTTATAAAGTTTGTACAATATTTTTAAAGTCTTCCATGAAAATAAGCAATTCTAGGGAGCCTACTGTGAAAAATTTCACCAGATGGGCTCCTAGCCCCTGGACTCCAAACTGACAGCCTATTTAGGTGGGCTTTAAATTCATTATGGAAAGAATGTGACAGATACCCTATGTCTTCCAAACACCAAGGAGTTGCTTCCAGTTTTGAATTAACACTGAACAACAATTCTATCAAAAAAGAACAGTTAACATCAATTAAAGACATCTGGTGAGTGACAAATTTATCCAAATGTAGAACATCCATAAGAATCCTAAGTCAAATAAAGGGCAATTTAATCAAGAAAATTAACAAATCCAAGTGAGTAGATGACATCTTGAATATCTTCAAACTGGTAGAAAGAAAATGATTCAGTGTACTAGAAAAGTGGGAATGTAATGCAAAAGGCTACAAGAAAGTTTAGAATTTAATACACAAGAAAATTTATTAACGAATAAGAATTAAAATTTATCTAGTTTACTCTCCAGATGAGAAGATTTATAAAACTTCATGAGTTTGGAGAATAACAGAGATATTGTAAAGAAAAAAAAATGCTAAAAATTTTCGTTTACCTCCTGATTTTAAAATATATAATTACAACAAAAATTTTTTATACTCTGTTCTCTTGTCTGTACCTTTCCTTCCCTCCCCTGATTAGCTAAAAGCCAGTAAGAAAGCAGACATTAGCACAGGGAAGAAGGGTAACTCAGATAGTTCTGAAATTTATAAACATCTGAAAAGTTAGATGGTCAATCCATTGATAGGATAAGATACTTCAGAGACCTGTGTCATTAGATTTGATGTTAAGAAAGAACAATATAAAATAAGCAAACTAAGAATAGTGAAGAAAGGGGAAAATCATTTACAGCAAAATTAAAATTAGCTCCTAGGTCTAGGAAGAGATTATCAGACTTCAAAAATCATTGGTAAGAATGTCCCTAACATAAAATTTAGAAAATAAGAAATGAAGAGAAAGATGTTGACCAGATCATTTTTAGTGTTATCAAATTGGGAGAACATACAGATTCTAGTATACTGGTCACTACCCTTTGGGCTTAAACAAGACAGTGACTTATAAAAATCAATCATGCCTTAAGAATATCCAATTCACCTGAGGTCAGGAGTTTGAGACCAGCCGGACCAACATGGTGAAACCCTGTCTCTACTAAAAAGACAAAATTAGCTAGTTGTGGTGGCATATGCCTCTAATCCCGGCTACTCAGGAGGCTGAGACAGGAGAATCGCTTGACCTTGGGAGGCAGAGGTTGCAATGAGCCGAGATCCCGGCATTGCACTCCAGTGCAGTGGCTCACGCCTATAATCCCAACACTTTGGGAGGCCGAGGCGGGTGGATCACGAGGTCAGGAGATCAAGACCATCCTGGCTAATATGGTAAAACCCCGTCTCTACTAAAAATACAAAAAAAAAAATTATCTGGGAATGGTGGTGGGCACCTGTAGTCCCAGGTACTCAGGAGGCTGAGGCAGGAGAATGGCATGAACCTGGGAGGCGGAGCTTGCAGTGAGCTGAGATCTCACCACTGCACTGCAGCCTGGGTGACAGAGCAAGACTCCATCTCAAAAAAGAAAAATTCAAACTCTCTTATGGACCAAATGTTTGTGTCCCCCTGAAATACATATGTTGAAGCCCTAACCCCCACTGTGATTGTTTTTGGAGGTGGGGTCTTTGGGAGGTAATTAGGATTAGATGAATTCATGAAGGTGGGGCCATGATGATGGGATTAGTGACCTTAAAAGAAGCAGCAGCAGAGAGCTTGCTTTCTCTCTCTGCCATTTGAGGACCCAGGAAAAAAGTAGCTTTCTGCAAGCCATGAGTAAACCAGGAAGAGAGCGCTTACCAGGAACAAAATTGGATGGCATTTTGATCTTGAACTTCCCAGCCTGCAGAATTGTGATAAAATACATTTCTGTTTAGGCTACCTGGTAGTCTATGGTATATTGTAGCCCAAGCTGATTAATATACTCTCTTTGCCCGGATGCCTTGATTTTCTATTTATTTGGGAACTGGTCTTCAATTCAACTTATGAATGAGCACAACATGGCATAGAATCATAGAAATTCATAACTGGTAGGAAACAGAACTCTCACGTAGTTTAACCACCCATCTTATGCCTGATTTGTTTGAGTTGAAAAGTGACTAAATGGTCTTCCAAGATACACTGGAATCCCTCTCATGAGAGGAATTCACTAAATAAGGTGATCGTTTAAGGATGATCTTTTTTCTACCTCTTTTGTATGCCTTAAATTTTCACAATGAAAGATGCAAAACCTACAGAGAGGCATGTAGGGAGGAACAGAGACTGTTTTACATTTCTAACATTTTCTTTGAAACCAAAGATAAACATCCTCAGATTCTAAAGAGAACTAATTCTTTAAACTTTCTTCATCAAAAGCAGGAAACATCTACCTCTAAGTCTACAATTTTGGATTATATTATGGCAAAAACGTTAAGCATTGGAGGGTGACATGCTCAGACCAGAGCAAAATAAAATTTTATAGCCCTAAAGTGACAACTTCTAACTAGGCAATAAGTCTGGCTCTTTTTTCTGATAAACATTAACTTCTGCTTAGGATCATTTAATTAAGTGGAAGCATTTTCTTTATGCCAGTGAAGCTACA
The DNA here is from genome assembly GCF_003255815.1 of Theropithecus gelada. Taxonomy (NCBI): domain Eukaryota; kingdom Metazoa; phylum Chordata; class Mammalia; order Primates; family Cercopithecidae; genus Theropithecus; species Theropithecus gelada. The sequence continues at coordinate 57,106,435 of NC_037673.1, forward strand.
AAGCAGTGAAATGAGAGTTCTACTGTTTACCTTGAACAAACGTAGGCCAACTCAGGTTCTCTTAATCTGGAATACTTGACCGTTTCCACCAAGATAAAATTTTTTGCATTAAACAAATACAAATAGGAAATGTCCTAGCATCATTAAGTAGTCTCAGTTCCTTAAAGTCATGGCTCAGTTAATCATTTGCTTTTAGAATGTTTTCCTCCAAGAATAGGGAAATGTTTAATGACACATTTGTAATTATTCAAAATATTCTCCCTTTTGCCTTTACACATCTTTTTCAGATCACATGTCTCTGAAATTCAATAAAAGAAAACATTATATGAATAATTTAATTTCATATTTAATTTATAATAAGAAAACTCCGTAAGAGTAAGATGTGTTTGCAGTTTGGTAGTTTGTATGCAGGTCACCTCCTATTACAGTGAGTGACTGTATGATAATAAAAGGACTTCCAAGCTCAAAGCCAGGCCCCTTCTTTTATGCAATAATACATACAACCAAATACCAACCAGTAAAACACATAAATTTGAACAATCCCTCAGAGTTTGTTGAATTTACTTGGTTAGTTATTAAACACAGTATTCAGTCAAAGGATTGGCATATGTCTCAGCAAATCCTCATTTTTTAACAAACACAGTTAGGCATACTATACTTTATCTGCACATACTCATGCCTCACCCTTAAAAGCTGGATGGTAACTCCATAGAAAGGATGAAAGATGACCTTGGGCCATCACAATAGAATCACTGGTTATAACACAAAGTGTTCTCATACTAGAGAAATGTGTTTGCATTTGTGGTTTTCCTGATGTCTTCAAATGAATATTCCTACGTCACAACTACATCTGTTTGGATGCCTACCCCCATGGGTAAATGAACAAAGGGATGTGTTCTAAGCACTTGCTTGATGGAAATTAACAATCGCTTTCATCCTTGCCTTGTGTGGCTTTCTTTGAGTTGCTCTATTTGCTTTTTGCCACGAGCTAATATAAATTTTAAAAGTATCATGACTGTGGTATCTTAAGAACACTACATAATTGGAAATAAGGTTTAACCTTCAGTAGAGCCCTGAGTAAGTTCACCTTAAAATATTAAAAAAAAAAAAAAGATTAAAAGAAGTAATTAGATATATATGCCAGGGTTGAAAGCTCATGGAAGGCAAGAACTTTCAGAATGTTACTGGTTGAAGTACCTAATGACGTAGGTTTAATTTATGATTTTGGACATGCCCAGAAGGTTTCATATTCAAGACATAAATTCCCTATGTTTTGATTTTTAATCATATATTTTCTGCATGCACTCAAAAATTAGAGTGTTCAATATCAGGCTAGTAGGCTTATATGAATGAATGGTAAGATATAAACTAGTTGAAGGAATTTTCATCAAATGCTAACCAGGCTACATAGACAAACAAGTCTTCGTTTGTTAATAAGCTGTGTACAGTCAGAGAACTGTAAGTTAACTAAAGGTTTCCCACAAGCCTAATCATGATAGCACGGTATTAAAATCCAAAACCAAAACTAAAATGTTATATGTACACATGTTTAGAAAACAGATGAAAACAAAAGTTACTTACACTTTTGCTCCGAGAAAGCAAATCACAGGTATTTCTTTTCATCGTGGTGTTTTAAGTAATTAAAATGGGAACTAGTGTTTCCAGTGTCAATGCTCTCACTGCAAGTATCCACTCAAAAGCCAACTGGAATGCTGAAAAGAAAAGGAAGGAAATGTTTAATCAAGTATATGATTAACACATGCACTTTGAAATGCCCTCTTAGACTGGGACAGTAATTCTTAAATAATTCATCAGAACAGGCTAAAACGGTGCTGTGTTTAAAACAATAAAAACATATACACAAGCAACATTTCCAAAACAGTTTTTGTTAAATGTAAGTTAGAGATTTCAAGCACCATCTGTTTTCCATTAAATATTCAACTCTACAGTTTTAGTGGCTGAAAAAAATAAAAAATAATAAAAATAATAAAAACCGATATGGTAGCCATAACCTAAAATTACATGTATAAAATGACGATGCAAACTGAATTGTATATATGTTGATTCTTATTGGGACAGCTAGGGACTCGACAATTTTTCACTAAGGGATCACTAAGGTGATCCACTGCTGGAGGAATCTTACCTACATGTGAAGAAAAGAGCCCTCTGAGCAACTGCATCATTGCCTCTTGTTTCACTGACAATAATCAATAGTACCTTAAAGCCAATCCAATAACTCTTCAGTAAATTTAGTGAGTTCTCTACCCCTTTAGTTCTAAGTGGTTGTAAGGAATACTTGAGAAAATGAGAACAAAAAGTATAAGCAATAACTGTTAAGTAGTAACTGTTATTTCAAGGAATATTCCAGAGTAATTGCCACTTGAATGACATTGATATCCTCATTATCTAACAAATCTTTGCTTTCTCCTAGACACTACAATGGAGATTCTCCATTTTCAGTTTTGAAGATAGAACAAATCAAGTAGCTGTATGTATTGTGTTCATTTATGATATTCTTTTACATCAGGACACAACCTACATATTTATAGGGTATATTTGCATGTGGGCTGAAGTGCTTTCAGGGAAAGAACTTACTGTAAGACAAAGAGGATAAAAGGCCTGGTCAAACCACAAAAACTCTGATATTGCAGGTTTAGGCTAATGTTGTAGGTGTAGGCTGATGTTAACAGTGGCATGTAGTTCTATCATTTGGGTTTGTTCTAAGCTTCTCAAAAAACATGTATCAGAGACTTTAGGAAAAGAGTAACAGTGGTGAAGGTCTGAAGGAGCTGGTTTTGCTAAAATGATTGAAAAATATTAAAGTACAAAGTAGTATGAATTATACATTTAAAAGATGAAAAACAAAGTAACTATGTATCATTTTTTAAAAAACATACAAAATGAAAACAGAGAAGCCTGCAGGGACACAGCCTTTTTAAAGGCTGAAAATACTTGTTTGGAATAGATGTGAGTCACCCTCTCAAGTCTTCTCAAAATAAAACGAAGACACTTTGCGGGAGGTTAGAGGTCCCATAACAGCAAAGCAGAGGTAGAAACAGAGAAATAAAGTTCACTGCGACTAAGAATATCTCTAGATGCAACCTGGGGACTCAAAGGCAAACAACGGACAAAGCCTACTTCCAAGGTTGATAGAAATGCTTGCCTGAAGATTAAAGAAAAATGCACAATCAAATATGAGTTGCTAAGATAAATACTGTTTCTCTGAGTGTGTATGGATTTTTTCTAAAGGAGTAGGATTTGAAGGGAGGAGCTGATCCACAAATGGAAAGTTCTCAGCTAGTACACCTCCAGGAACTGAATCACCTTTACAAATTAGCACCCTATAGGTCCCAGAAAATGTGGAATTATGTTACTCATTTAATTTAGGAATTGAACAGAAATAATACAAACTTAAAATATTACATAACTAGGGAAAAAAATTAGATAACAGCTGTGGGAAGCTTACATATTATCAGAGAAAAATTTATTCAAAATATTTATTTATTCATCCAGTATTTAATGAGTAGCCTTAGGGACAACTAAGGAATAGTTGTCCTACTAGGCTAGTGACTCAGTGGTAACACATCAGTCAAATCAGACAAATAATGGATTTGACCTGATAAGTTTTACTGAATTAACCAGGTTTTTTAAAAATTTGCCTTGAAATCATTTAAAGACCATCATTAGCAGATACTTTCCTGTGGGAATTTGGAACTTACAGAAATTTCAATAGGTAAAGAGATTCAGTTGAAAACTGACTGCTGATGGAATGGCTCTTCTCACCCTGTATAGCTAGGAGGCACCTAGCCTCACTAAAAGAGTATAGACTTTGGAACCAGATAGGTATAGATTGGAATTTCAGCTTTCCACTGGCATTCTATGTAGCTTTTAGGTACATTATTTGATTTATCTGAACTTTCTCCAGTTCTGCAAAAGAAAGACAATAATACACATATGTGTTTTCAAAATAAATGAAGTAAAAAGGATTGTCTAGGAGAATGCTTGGCTCATAGGAGGTATTCGGATCTCATCATCATCATTATATATTTATCATCATCCATCATCACTACCTTCTTTTTCTCTTAGTATCAAATAGCAAGCAACACCAGCTCATTCTTATTTTTTCTCCTATAAATGCTAACCTCTCTCAAATAATACATATGTGGGCAGATCTATTTTATACTAACCAGTATGAATGACCTATCAGTTAAAGGTCCAGGAATAAACAGACAGCATACTTATATTAGGATCATTTACAGCAGGTTCAACAAAGAGACTCTTTAAGGAGATGTTGGTAGGGTAGAGGAATCCACAAAGGATGGCACAGTACTTGGAACTAGCAATAGCAAAGTTTTCACCCTAAGAGGGATGGGTTGCCCATACCTAAGAAAAAGCATCACACAGAGTGGGCTGCCTTTAAAATGGAAGTTGCTCTCTGGGACACAGCTAGCCTCAGGTCTCCCTAAAAGGAAGGAGATAAGAAAATGTACGCAGTCTCATTTTCCTTTCTCCATCTGTCTCCTGCTAGGACTCCCCACTAGCCAAATGCAAGCAAGCAGGAGGGCAAAGGAGGAAGATGTACATCTCACTGGTCAGCCTTCCAGGGTACAAAGCCCCTCAAGGTAGGGCAGGGAGGAGAGTGGAGATGGAGAGGAAATGGTAGATGCGCTCTGCAGTCTATGAAGAGGATTGCATGTTCTGCCACCTCATTTATCCTTAAAAAAAAATCTATAATTTATCCTTAAACTTTCCAATAATCCTGTGAGGTAGACATTGTCAACATGTTATCCCATGGCACAAAAGAGGAAATCAGCACCAACGAATGAAGGAAACTGCCCAGGAAATGGCAGAACCAGGATTCACACTTGACTGGTCTGCCTCAAAAGTCCACGTTTTTGTCTACTCTTCCATAGTGCTTTGCTGCCAATAGCATGAACCAGTGCATCTTAATTATGAACAACTGGTAACCTCTGCAAAAATCAAAGCTGTGCCTAAACTAAAAAATGTTTGATGAAAAGGTTGACTCTCAGGAAGGCATTTATCTTAGTTCCTACAAGTTTCTCTCTCAGCAAAGATAATGTGGTGAGACTGCAGAAAAGCTTTCTTCCTCCAGGTGCACTAAAAAGAAAGTCAGGCGAGAGAATACTCACACGTGCAATTTCATTACGATAGGAGTTTCCATATAAAGTTAATTAGAAAGAAGGAAGAGTCGGCTCCTGCAGGGAGAACACTTTAGAAATAAAAATGAAGAGAGGAGGTAGATAAGATAATATTCCCTGGAATATTCAGGGATGGAATTAGAGATGGAGCACCTGTATACATTTTGCTGTGTCCACACAAAGGGAATTAAGACAGGTTCTATCCTAGGGATTAAAGATTTATATAGCAGAAAATGTCTTGAACTGGTCATCAGATGAAATAAGTTCTACTTTCATTGCTACATCATATACACAAACTGTTTGGTATTAGGAAAATCCTTTCCCTTTTTTTCCTTGTATCTCCACAACCCACCTCACAGCATTGTTATGGGGATTAATCAGACAGTATCTCAGAAAAAATTCTGGGGACTTTAAGTTCCCTGCAAATATAAATTTATGTATTGAAACAGCAAATGTCCCCATACATAATGACACCTTTAAATATAAGAATGAAAAGGGGTTCCAATCATCCACAAATATTAGAGAAGCTACTGAACAGGACATGTTTTATATATTTAAGAAGAATTCTTTATTCCCCTCTTTTTGAACTAACATTTTTTTTCTTCTACACAGTAAGTCAGTTCATGTAGTAACTGCTGAATTATAAAGTCACTCAGATGCATTGCTTTTAAAAAGTTTATTGAGCACCATGTATGTGTCAGGCACGGTACTAAGCCCTCAGATAAACAACAAACTTTCTTGATGCGAAGGGAAAGAATTGTTTGGGTGCAGTTGCCTATGAGTGATCAAGGTGTAATGTATTAGCTCTGTCTCGAACTTTCTGTTGTCTCCAACTCATCAAAAGGTAGATTTTTCTAGGGCTGCATAAAGTAGACATCAAAATGAAACCAAACTTGGCAGTTTTTTCCCTTGATTAGATTCTAATCTAAATGAAGAATGAATGTATGTGGCATATATAAGAAGAGAAGTTTGATCACAATCAAAGACAACTCCAAAGGAATACAATAAAAACAAGCTTAATTTATCAAGGTTTACTCACCAAAGAATCTGCAGGAAAGAAATTAGGAGGAGGCAATGCAATAATTAATACTTTAAAAGTTTTTTTTAAAAAAAAAGAAAGAAACATACAAGGATGGAAAAACAGATTTTTTCATGGGAATGTTTGAATTATTGCCTTGGGCTCTTAAATGTCCACTAATTTGCCCTCTATACACGTAAGATAGATAATGTGAACATCTGCTTCAGTTGGCCCTCTGCTACACTGGTGGCAGAAACAAGGGAAGAAAGTTCCAGATATCTCCTCATACCTTCTAAAATTGTGAATTAAAAGAAAGGCTTCTTTTTTTTTTTTTTTTTTTTTTTTTTTTTTTGTCGCCGGGGCTGGAGTGCAGTGGCCAGATCTCAGCTCACTGCAAGCTCCGCCTCCCGGGTTTACACCATTCTCCTGCCTCAGCCTCCCAAGTAGCTGGGACTACAGGCACCCGTCACCTCGCCCGGCTAGTTTTTTGTATTTTTTTAGTAGAGACGGGGTTTCACCGTGTTAGCCAGGATGGTCTCGATCTCCTGACCTCGTGATCCGCCCGTCTCAGCCTCCCAAAGTGCTGGGATTACAGGCTTGAGCCACCGCGCCTGGCCAAAAGAAAGGACTTCTTATTCCAGATCTAAAGATGACAATAGATATTTCCTGCTATTTACATTTTCTCTAGGGTGCTCTTTATCTGAAGCTATGCTTTATCTGAGCTCCTGCTAGAGGCTATAGAATCTGAGATGTAGAAAGAGCGTAGGATACAAATAGGGTAATTGAAGTGTAGGGAACATAAGCAGTCTGCCTAAGGTCATAGGACTGCCTGGGACAACACAATAATGAGAGGACCCTGTATTCCATGCCCAGTCCTGTGTCCAGTTGATGATATTGCCCTGTGCGTGGATTTTCCTAAAACCAGTTTCATCTGTCAACCCAGATGTATCTTATAGTCTTCCCAGCAGAGTTTAACATCTTGAAACGTGCCAAAGTCAGTGCAATCTACCTGTAACCACAAGGATGGCCTTGTATAATCAGATTGTAGCTTATGCTCAGTAGGAACTCCAGAGTGATGTGTTTCAACTAGAAGAGTCAAGTGATCTGTGATTTGCATGCTTAATTTGGCCTTAGCTCACACCCTATCTCCCAACACCAGCCCTCTACCCTCGTCAGGCTGGTCTCATCTCTGCAGCACCTGAGACACGTCCATTTCTACCTCTTAGCCTTAGATTCATGCCCTTTAATGGTTGTTTCTTTCATTTTACAGAACTCTTTCCATTCAAAGTCCAGCAAAAGCCCTTCTTTCTAATAACAACTTGCCCTGCTGCTCCAAGTCACATAGATTTCTACTGACTCTGAAGTCAAATAACAAAAAGTATTTTGTACCACAAACTTGTCTACTAGCTAACATTTTTTTCAATAATTGTTGTATAGGTTTAATCTTTGCTCCTTCAACTGGGTTTTTGATGTGGGTTGGCTGTGTCCCTACCCAAAATCTCATATTGAATTGTAATCCCTATAATCCCCAGGTGACAAGGCAGAAACCAAATGGAGGTAATGGAATCATGGAGGCTGTTTTCCCCATACTGATCTCATGATAGTGAGTGAGTTCTCACGAGATCTGATGGTTTTATAAGTATTTGGTAGTTCCTTCTGTGTTCATTCTCCATCCTGCCTCCTTGTGAAGAAGGTGGTGCCTTGCTTCCCCTTTGCGTTTCAACATATTTGTAAGTTTCCTGAGACTTCCCCAGCCATGCAGAACTGTGAGCCAATTAAACCTCTTATCTTTATAAATTACCCAGTCTTGAGCAGTTCTTTATAGCAGTATGAAAACGAACTAATAACACAGGGTTGAATAAGGTACATTGTAAAGTCTCTTCCACACTGCAAGTTGTATGATTAAAAAATATAACTTCTACCAGGCACGGTGGCTCATGCCTGTCATCCCAGCACTTTGGGAGGCCAAGGCAGGTAGTTCACCTGAGGTCAGGAGTTTGGGACCAACCTGGCCAACATGGTGAAACCCTGTCTCCATTAAAAAAAAAAAAAATACAAAAATTAGCTGGGCATGGTGGCAGGCACCTGTAATCCAGCTACTCAAGAAGCTGAGGTAGGAGAATCACTTGAGCCCAGGAGGCAGAGGTTGCAGTGAGCTGAGATCGCACCATTGCACTCCAGGCTGGGTGGCAGAGTGAGACTCCATCTCAAAAAGAAAAAAAAAAAGAAAAAAAAATATATATATATTTAAGTTTGAAAGAATTCATTATCATTATTTTGCCTTTGCCATAGTATTAATATGTAACATAACATTGTACCACTTACAAAATATATTAAAAATTCGAGGTATCAATCTATAAAAATGAACATTTTAATTAATAAGTAGAAATTTTGCAAAAGTGGAAATAAAATTATATCAAAATGTGGGATATATTCAATCTCACTATGAATGAAATGAAAATTAAAATCTCAATATTTGTTTGTCTTGCTTAAAAATTATTTTACTTCTTAAAAATAAAATACTTGAAAATAGTGTGTATATAATTAGATATGCATTTCATATATTACTGATCAGCTTTCCAAATGACATAAGTCTTTGGATAGGAATTTGATAATACATACCAAAAGCTTTAATGGTATTATACACTTTTATATAATAATTCAGGAAGTAACTTGAAATACGGAAAGTGCTTTGTATGCAGAAGCCTTCTAGCAGTACCACTTAAAATAATGAAAATCTGGAAACAATTTAGATGTCAAATAGTAAAGGAATTGCTAAATAAAATATGAGAAACTTCATGATGTACTATGTAATTAAAATCACATATTTTGCAAGATATTTCAATTACATGAGAAAAGGCTTACGTTATAATATTAAGTGAAAAAGGTAGGATTAAAGTTGTACGTGTAGTATTATCCTATAAAAAGTTATGCACAGAGAAAAGACTTTAAAATTTAGCAAAATATTAGTAGTTCTATTTAGGTACAGTATTATTGGTAGTTCTGTCTCGTTTCTGTGTTTCTTGGCTTCTCAAATTTTCAACACTTAGAAAAAATACTTAAAAGTCGGATTAAAAGAAAGTATTTGAGAGAATGCAAAACAAGTTACTCGTCTCTTCTTACTTCAGACTATATACAAAAGTGCTAGTTTTTGTTCGTGGAATTGTTAGACTGCTTTCTCATTTGTTTGTGTCTGAGTGCTCAAGTTTGCTATTTCATACCCAGTGTTAGACTTTGTTTTTGGGAATCTATAGACCAGAGAAAAGCCCCGTTGGAAAATAGATGGCTAAAATTAAGTTCTCTCTCCCTGACTCTGCTATCTTCGTCCTCCATTTGGGTGTCAATTAACTTACCTCTTTCTTTCAGATCTAGTAATGGTGTCTATAAAAGGAAATCTTCAGGCTCCACTTCACCTAGGAAATCAATCAGTTGTTGAGGCCTCCCTGCCTGTGCTAGTTTCTGGGAATGCAAAATGCATGGAACATGAGACAAATGCAAATGAACAACTGAATCAGCAAGCAAGAGATTTGGGTTTTATAGGATCAACAGGAGCTCAATCTACAAAATAGGTTCATATTATTATAAGGTAGAAAATAAATGCAATGTAGGTAGAAAAAGCTGTCACAATTTTCGAGAAAAATATTTTTAAAATAATAACTTAACAATAGGGCTCTTTACCTAGATTTAGTTTCAACAAGCTTTGCTCCCTTTCAACTATTTGAGCCTCTTAATGTCTCTCTGAATATCCCATCAAAAATTATGCCTCAGCTTCCTTCTTCACCCAGCTTACTCTCCCTTACCTCCTTTCCCCCTGTCTGAGAGGATGAGTGAGGTGTTTCTCCTCCTATGAGAAGTCCTGTCTTCTACCTATGCCTGTCTTTCCTCCCCTATCTGTTCTAATTCTAACTGGCTCTCTCCCCTCAAGATCTAAATACTCTCTTGAGTCTTTCCTCTTGTAAAAAGCAAATCATCCTTATAACCCTATGTTCTCCCTCTTCCAGATATCATTCTCTTTCTCTTCAAAATCAAGTTATTTGAAAAAATGTCTGTTAACTTTCTTTACCTCCTTATTCCCACCGTTTACCCCTCAACCCAATGCAAGCAAGTTTTACTCCTTCCACACTTAAACTACTTTCTCCAAAGATCCTAGATCTCCATATCACAAAAATCTAATAAACTCTTCACAAATTATCTGACTAGAGCTCTCTATAATCACATTGTTTTTGCTTCTAGAAACTCCCTCTTCCTCTGTCTTCTGCTGGTTCTCCAACCAACTGCTCAACTTCTTGCTATTTCATGGGGTCTTCTTATTTTGTCCATATCTAAAATATGGGTGATACCATTGCTATTATTTTTATCAGCATTTCTCAAATGTGACTGCATATTAAAATTAGCTAGGGAATGCCATAAAATGCAGATGGCTAACTCTCCTCCAATGAATCAGAACTTTGAGGAGAGGTACTCAGGAATCTACTTTTGGCCAATACCCCAGATAATAATAATGAAGGATGAAGAACACCACCACTTTGATTGGCACTTGGGAGCCTCTGTTCTAGATTATATTTCTTGATAATCCACTAATTTTTATTGTTTTTGCTGCCATGTGTATACTTTAACCCCCCACATACATATCTCATACACTGAGAGGGGTCTACCACTACTACAGTCTTCCAGAGTTTTATCTACACAAATTCAGGCACTTTCTAATGTTATTCTTGTCACCAACACTGCCTACTTCAAGTCCACCTTAAAATCTATCAATTTATGCTGTAGGGGATAGCTGCCTATTTCTGCTTCAAGACTCAACTCAGGTGTTATCTCCCCCTGGAAGAGTTTCCTGATTCTCCCAATATCCCAGCACCATTCCCACTGCCAGCCTGACTTAATATCCCTTTTTACTCCCTCCATAATGCCTCCTGAATGCCTCCCACAGTATATTTGTCAAATTACATCAAAATGATCTGTTTAATTGTACGTCACTGACAACCTTGCCCTGGGCTCTAAGTTCCTTGAGGTTAGAAAACATTTCATGTTTATATATATAATCACAACATAAAATATACTTAGTAAATGTATACTGATCTCTCCTGAATTGAAAGAGAATTATGAGAAGAAAAGCACATTTTGTCTCCAGACTGAAAAGAATCAAATCATTTCCTTTGTAGTTTATGCCCATATAAAACCATCATTCTATTCCCTTCTCTTCCTCCAAAATGATAACAGCAAACTCTTTTACTAATTTATTCACCAGACATTTACTGGACACTTCTGGTATGCAATGAACTGTGCTCTAGGGTCCAGGGATGCAGAGATAAATATGATAAAAATCTGTCTTCACATGGAACTCCAAGTCTAGTGGGGGACAGAGACAAATAACACAATACACTAACTACTCTGACAGAATCTCAGAATAGCTGGTGTGGGACCCCAGAGGAGGCAGCAAGTGATTCATACACCTAATGGCTTCAAAGCCTGTTCCAAGTTATTCTGCTCTTGTGAACACTTCTCTTTAAGTTATTCAAATGCCATTTCATATACTGATGTTTTCCCCCACGTAGAGGAAAAGAAAGATGAAGGTAGACATTGACGGTTCCTTTCATCTCCTTTGTGCGTCTAGTCAGAACTTTGTCCCTGCAGAAAAGGCGTCTGTAGAATTCCACACCTATAAAGTATGCTGTAAATGACCATTGAATGAATAATATGCAGGTGGTCACATTTACATAAGAGAACACAAACCACTTTCAATTTCAGTACAAATGACATTTTTGGAAATAAAAGCATATCATTTGGCTCCCCAAATAGCCTAATTCTTCACTCCCAAGGGTATGGAAATGCCAGAGTACCCACTCTTTCAATGCTCACCTTAACCAGTATTTCAAAATGGCACAGCTCAGTCATTGAGCTATAAATTAATTACTTTCCTCCGAGGATTCCATGCTTTATGGCCTTTCCCCCAACCTAAAATAATTTCAGCTCTCTAAAACACAACTCTCCACCCTAATTAAAAGTCCACGGACATTCTCATTAATATCTCATAAATGTAGGGTTTGTTGCTTGATAATACTTTGCTTTGGTGTTAGCCTCCCACGGCAGAGAAGAAAGTTACAACAAATGCTTCCTTTTAGCAACTTTCCTAGCCATACACCCTCCCACTGCCTCATTATGGTGCCCTTCCTGCCTGGGTAGTGGGAGGTATCTAGAGCAGTTTTGTCCTGTGAATCATAGGACAGCATGGTTCGTAGTTTGCTGGCCTGAGGCCCAATGTGGAACGAGCCTCTGAGATGTGTCATCATCAGCTTGACTATAACAGATCCATTGAGAGCCTCAGGATAAAATTCCCTGAGTCACCATGAGGAAAATAAAATGATAGCAAGATGATCCCCGTAAAATCTCTGGTGCAAGCTGCTTACTATCTACAAAGAAAAGTGGAGTTCATCAAGGCATTGAGCCTTTTATTCTTTATCATGTTTTTCTGTTCCATATTAAAGTAAAATCTGCTGTTTGAATACTTGTAAATTTGAGAAGTATTAGAAATGGCATTTCACTGAGGGTTGTAGAATGTATGCAGAGACTATGGTCTACAAATCATTAATTACAAATCATAGTCTGTACTTTATATCATGAGACCAACTCGGTTCTAAAACATGAACCATTCTGCCTCTCAAGCAAAAATAAGATAGACAGATGATAGATAGATAGATAGATAGATAGACAGACAGACAGACAGACAGACAGGAATAGGTAGCTGAAAGAGAAAAGGAAAGGTAAGAGTGAGAAATAGTGAGAAATTGGAAAAGAGAATCCATGCTATAGATCCTGCATTCTATTATGTGTAGCTTTCTCAATCTGAGCTATAGAACCAAAATTATTATCTCTGAGTAATTATGAGTCAGATACCTTCAGAAGTTCCTTTTTAAAATCAACATACCCCTTGGTTCTTTAGTTGCTTCTATTTAATCAATCAGCAATGAATTCTAATTTTTATTTTCCCATGAAATCTACTGTGAATAGCCTCCTTAAGAAAAAAAAAAGTGAATTATTTTAAGACCTAATAATACTCTTGGTTTAGATTATTTGGGACACAATGAGAATTTAAATAAAACAAACCAGAGTTAAAGCAAAGATAAAAGAGACAAAAGAGGAATAGGTAGAGCATCATGCAGATCTTACTTGAGGTAGGTACATAAAAGTTATTTTAATGGGGCTTCAGTAGAACAACTTTTATCCTAGCACCAAGTAAGTCAGGAAGTACCCTTAAGCTATCATTTCTCCCTAATTAACAAGTGCTACCCAAGGAGTCATTGCCTGAAGACTGCACAAACAGAAGAAAAGCAAGGCATAAAATGAAGAACTTAATGTTAATTAAAAGAAACATAAACAAGGAAAATAACACAGCCAGGAAACCAAAGACGAGTAGAAACCAAAACCTCTCAGTCCTCTGTCTCTTAGGAAGCAACAGCCCATTAGCATCCTTGCAAGGGAATGAGCCCACTGTGGTGGAGTCATTAACACCCACAAATTGAAAACTGTCCATGCCCCTTAGTTTGGAGCAAATTTCTAACCAATGATAAAGAGCAGTTGGCTTTTTGACATTAAAAATAAAATAGCAGAAAAAAAATTGGGGCAAAGAATTTGTTTTTTTTCTTTCTTTTCAGAGTTTTACTGTTTTATCAATTTATATAGACATTAAAAATAACAAGCAACAAAACCAAGATCTAGTAGAGTATAAATTATAATATTTTTCTGCCAATAGAGAATCATTTTCAATATGCTCTTTTTCTTTCATAGTCAGAGTATATATGGAAGATAAAATAAACAGCTCCTTCAGCGTAGTACCTTGTTTTAACTGCTTTCGTTCTTAAGGAGATATTTTTTTTCTTACCCCATTATAAAACAAGAACTCTAAGATATCTCCTAAACAAAGGTAATTTACATAAGAGATGCTGGTTTGGAGAGATGAAGAGACAAAACTAAGCAGTGGAATTTTAAGTTTTGGAATCAGTCATATTCCACATTCCAAAGAATTTGGAGTCAAATTCTGTTTTGGCCATTTTCTAATTTTAGGGCCATGAGAAACTACTTGACCCTTTTGCATGTCAATTTCAGGATCAAGATAAATGTAGATATTGAAACTCACATTGCAAGGCTACTATTGTGTAAACTAAATGATGAACTTACATGTCAGCATATATAAGCACTGTACCTAACTCTAAGAAGGCACCCCTTAAATGTGAGCTTTATATTACTTTGTCCCCTGACATGTGTTTAACACCAAGAGCCTCAGTGAGCTCCAAGAATCAAGGTAAATTACAGTTAGAATTAATCCTTCAAAATGTAGGATAGAGGAACTCAAAATTTATTGTAAAACCTATTGGTGGTATAGTGAAGAGCCTTGAATTATGTCTTATCCTTCTCATCTTAGAATAAGCAAGTATTGGGTTTTTTTAGGAGATTCGGATTTTACTAACCCTGCAAAAATGTTTCATTAAAAATGCACTCTTCCCAGGATTGTTAGTCTGCTGTTACACTGCCACAAAATGAGCCTCTCCTAATTTTAGAGACACTCAATTATAGTACAAGATTTAATCTTCAGTTTCTGTGTCCAGGCCTAAGATTTTCCACAATCATCAGTGAGGTCAAATGAACATTTCAAACCTTACACCCAGAGATTTGAAATCCTTTTCATTCTGATGCTTCCTTCTTCAAGGACTCATTCAATGAGCCTCAAAATGAACCCATCACTTTTCCAGTAAGATTTTAATTGTAACACCCTCTCTGAACTGCTAGGACCAAGCAGATACCAAGCTTCATAGCAAATTGAAAGGCTCTGAATATAGAGAAAGAACAAGTGGAAGACCTGACACACGGAAGAAAATTCATCTCATTTCACCAAGATCTTCTGATTATCCAAATAGCTGTTCAGAGCTTGGTATCTCTAACTGGAGCCTGTGCTGAATCATTGCCATTTGTGTGGCACCCATCTGGCACCTGGAATTAGATTTTGCTCTCTCTTCATTCATAATGGCGATAAGGGATGAATGAGGGATTGCACAACAGCAAAATCTCATAAATATTATTGTGCTAACAGATGAATTTCTTAATGAAAATGGAAAATGGCAATTTCTTTTCTAAGGATCTGGCTACCCTTTAATCATCTCAGCGCTTATTAGTTCAATTTTTCAAAAGGACAATGATGCTTGAGAAGCTAGAATTTTTTCTTTAAAAATATCTTTAATTCACTAAGAAGTAATATAAGCGAAAGCATATAAATGAAAAAGTGAAACCAAATTTAATGTCTGAAACAGAAGTAGCTGAATGAAAAAAACTTAGTATTAAAAGGGTCTTTCAATTTCTAACTCATCCAAACTCTGCTAGGATGAAGATAATGTCACAACATATCATACCATACCAAGATATTGTTACAGATTATCTCATTCGTAAATATTACTAGGAAAGAGATCCCATATTCCCGGCAAGAGTTGGCTGCCAACCTAGTTGGCAAAAACAGATGTAATTCCTATTCTTTGCTTATGCCAAGAAAACAGAATAAGAGCATTAAACCAGCTTCAGATACTTCAAAGTGGAGGCAGAAGAGACAGGCACCAAATCATCCCAAGAGCACGCAACTGGAAAATGGCACATGAACCAAAGTCCACTTCACTCTCAACACTATGAGAACAATAATCACAATTTTATTATTATAATTACAAACACTTATGGGACATTTGCTATGTGCCAGGAAATGTTCTAATCACTTAAAATATATTAACTAATTCAATTCCCACACAATTCTGTGAAATAGTTATTTTAATATCGAATTTGCAAATGAAGAAATCAAGGTAGAAAAAGGTGAAATAATCAGCACAAGATTACATGGCTAGTAAGTATAAATCCAGGATACGTATGTTTTCTCCTGCACCCAGAAGTTATTTTATATTTTAGGGAAGACACCAGAAGTCACTGAAGAGGAGAAAAACAGTTCTGATATATAACTAAACTTTCAATTATTTTAACACTGACCCCAAAGAAACTATTCTAATTCCAAAATGAATTAAAGTTTGGGTGTTTTTCCCCACCTCATCAATGGGAACATGGCTCTACAGCTAGAAACTAGAGCTAGAAAATTTGCTATAAGAAATAAAAGCCACATTGTTTAACCATATCTGAATTTCAGTCAGTACATTTGACTGTACTATAGATGACAGTCAATGCCAGTATGCCAGACTTCCAGTACAAGATAGAAATTTCGGTCCATTTATTTCACTCTCCTTGTTCCCAAATTCACTTTGAAGCAAGAAACAATAGAAAACTCATGGAGCAATGCCATCAATTTAGGGAATTTCTGTAGGACAATACACAGGATCTATATTATTCATGAGTTTACACACTCTGGAATGTGAGACGGGTTTAATAGTAAGAAATCTATTAACATAATTCATTAAAGTAATAGACCAAGGGAAAAGAAAAACACATAATCATTTTTAAGAATATCTAAAATGCATGTGAAAAAACTTAACACTGAATCCTGATTTTTAAGATTTAATAAAATGGGACCAAAAGTCATATCTTCCTCAAAGAGCCAATGTCTTGCTTAGTGATCAAAGATGGAAGACATTCTCATTAAAGCTGGGAGCAGCAGAAAAACACCCACTACCACCACCCTCAGTTGCCAATGTGTTTAAAGTGCTAATGAATCCCATAAAGGAGAATCATAAATATTGAAAATGATGAGGCAAGTCTATCACTATGGGAAGACCACAGAATTCTCTACTTGAAAGACCTCCCAAAAAGAAAGCAAAGTAACTTGGTTGTTTACAAATCAATGTTTTCCTATATACCAACAATTTGAAATATAATTGCTACACACACACACACACACACACACACACACACACACAGAACTTAAAAACTAGGCATGAAGATGCTTTCTTAGGTTTTGTATGCTTGTTTGTTTAGAAAGGTAGGGGGACTATATGAAGAAATCAACTACAAAACTTCATTGAAGTACATAAAAGGAGACATTTAAAAAAAAAAACATGTTTCTAAAGAGGAAAGCATGTACAATTCCAATTACATGCAGTTCTGATCTGAATTATTTACCTAATTATTTATATAAAGTTTTGTTATCGTCACTTTCACACATACACACTGGCAGAGTAAACAGGATCATGAGTCCCACATTCCCATCACACAGCTACAACAATATCAACATTTTTCCAAACTTGCTTTATTTACCCCCAATTGCAATTCCCCTTGTCTCCCATTGCTTGTGTATTTTAAGACCTCATATAAATAAATGTAAGTATATCCAGAACATTTCTGAAAGACAATGTTAACAAAGGAGTAATTTCTGTAATAATTATAATAATTGATCCTGGCACCAGACTAGAATAGAATCCAACAGAGTTGAACAGAAACACCAAAGAGATACAACTATACGTAAGAATTTGATGTTAGACAGAGGTAACATTTTTTATCAGCATGTGGAACACAGGTTAATCAATTATACTGGGACAACTTGATAATCATTTGGGAATATAAGCCTAAGACTTATATTACGCCAGAATAAAGTCCAGAGGAATTCAAACTTTAAATGTGAAAAAGGAAGCTACGGAAATACTCAAAGAAAATATATGTGAACATTTTACTTCTCTAAGGGTGAGGAAGGTCTTTCTGAGCACTATACATGCCAGATGTTTTTCTAAGTGCATAAACTATGAATAAAATGATTTAATTAATTTTATTTATTTACCTATGTATTTGTTTTTGAGACAAGGTTTGGCTCTGTCACCTAGACTGGAGTGCAGTGGTGCCATCAAACAGCTCACCGCAACCTCTGCTTCCTGGGCTCAAGTGATCCTCCCCTTGTAGCCTCCCTAGTAGCTGGGACTACAGGTGCAGGCCACTGGGCTAATTTTTTTAAAAAAATTTTGTAGAGATAGAGTTTCCTAATGGATCCCAGGCTAGTCACAAATTTCTGGGCTCAAGTAATCTGCCTGCCTTGGCCTCCCAAAGTACTGGGATTACAGGTGTGAGTCAGCATGTCCAGCCTGTGATTTAATCAACTTTAAAATAAAACCCTCTATATATCAAAAAAATTTAATATACAATACAACCTGGGAAAATATTACATATTACATATTTTATAGTTAAAGAGGTACAACATGGAGAACTCTTAAAAATCAGTAAGGAAAATAAATATGTCCCAGTAGAGAGAGAGAAAAGAACCATGAATTTACAGAAAAGGATAAATTACAAATTTTAAACTAATGATATGGAAAAATCAACCATGCAAGAAAACAAATGAATAAAAAATAAAATAAGGAGATGCCCTATTTTGTCTATCAGATGGTACAAGAAAAGAAAAAGAAATCCAGTTTTTAGGCGCTCATTTACTGCCAGACGGAGTATAGTCAGCACACTGTTTCTAGACATGTATTTGGCAAATACATCAAAAGTCTGATAAATACGCATGCCCTTTGAGTCAGTATGAAAAGAGGATACATGAATGTGCAAAGATAACAGTCAAAGCCTTGTTCATAATAATAAAAACAATGTGACTAATTTTTTTTTTTTCCGAGACGGAGTTTCACTCTTGCTGCCCAGGCTGGAGTGCAGTGGCGCAATCTCAGCTCACTGCAACCTCTGCCTCCTCGGTTCAAGTGATTTTCCTGCCTCAGCTTCCTGAGTAGCTGGGATTACAGGCACCCACCACTACGCTCTACTAATTTTTTGTGTTTTTAGTAGAGACAGATTTCATCATGTTGGTCAGGCTGGTCTCAAACTCCTGACCTCAGGTGATCTACCCGCCTCTGCCTCCCAAAGTGCAGGGATTACAGGCGTGAGCCACCACACCCGGCCTAGTGAATAAATTAAATACTTAACAATAGCAGATTATCTAAATTAGTATTGCTACAAAAATGCAATGGAATGAGGTTATTACAGATGATAATGTATATGAATATAAAGGTGTTTATTGTAATAAATAGCTGAGTGAGGAGCACAGATTACAAAACTGTATGTAGAGTATGATCCCATTTCTGTACTATGCCTCAACATCTATAGAAAATAGTCTGGAAGGATATACCTCAAAATTTGCTACTATTTAGTACTGGAATTGTGGGTGGTTTTTCTCCTTTAATTTCTGTGTCTAATGTAATCTATTTTTTCTACAGTGAACACGGGCTATTTGCATGAAATATGTTTTTAAGTACAGAAAAAGTATATAGAGTAATAGCTTTAAATGTAATTTGCAGCTAAAGATCTAAAAAAGCTGTAGGTGGAAAGAATGATCATGAAATTCTATAGTCAAAATTGTGTTGATGCTTCTCATATGAAAGATGGTACAGGTATCCATGCCTTGACTAGAGATAGGATGTAATATTTATGCCCTAGCCATTATCCTATGCAAGGTAACTTTGAAATTCAAGCATAATTATAGAAATTCAAGCTTAGAATCATTTCAGTTAGTTCTCCTGAGTACTAACAAAGTTAATGAAAGCACAAAATCTTAAAAGCAAAAGATTAACATGTTTATAAAATGCATAATTTTAAAATTTGCCAATTATTATTCCTGAAGTGAGCATTAGTTTACATCTTTAAGATGCAAAGTTTCATTGATTGAATTAACTGTACACGAAAGCACTTGCCAGCACATTTTTCTGTAAAAGAAGAAAGCACCACATTGTTTAAGGGTAAGCAGACAGGAAACAGCCAGGTGCTGTCTCACCTCTCACTACAACCTGTGGCATCTTTTATCTGTCTGTCTGTCTATCTATCTATCTATCTATCTATCTATCTATCTATCTATCTATCTATCTATCTTCTTTCTTTCTTTCTCTATCTCTATCTCTCTGTCTGTCATCTATCTATTTTTCTATCTATTTATTCTTCTTTCCACAGGTGTTGAAACCTGTGGCCTCCCTGATTATCTCAAGCTTAGCCCAGACTTGTGCCCCAGAATAAACCTATTTCCAATCAGAAGTAACTGAAAGAGCTCTATGTGAATGGGCATTTAGAGAGTGAAAGAAAGCAGATATTTACTGAGTGGCAGCTTCTTGCCAGATGCAGTCTAATTAGCTTTTATCTATTATTTCACTTCATTCTTCAAAATCAGTGGGGTGGGTGGCATTCCCCCATTCTACATATGATATAGCAAATCTAAGATAATCAAATGATTTTCCCCAAATGTCAGAAATAAGTGGTAGGGGTGAGATCCAAATCTTTATCTCTCTAGCTCAAAGCTTTTGCCCTTTCCAATAGACTGTAAAGACTCAATTTATTTTGTGTCACTTTTTAGTACTTGAAGGTGGGATAGCTTGGAGGATGAGCACACAGACTTTTTAAACTGGAATTCCTGGATTAAGATGTCTATTCTACCACTAATTAGATGTGTAGTTCTGCAATGCTATTCCACCTTACTGTGACTCAGTTTACATCCCCTGCTAGTGGGGATGATAGCAGTACCAGCCTTTAAGGATTGATAGAGTTAAAATGTGTGAAGGACCTGGGACATTTTCTGACATATAGTAAGCATCAATAAGTGTTAGCTATCTTTATTATTATCATCTGTGGAGATTATTATTATTTTTGTAGCCACCTGTGTTCCGTCTTCAACAGCTGGTCCTTATCGTACTCCCCTACCTTCCTTGTATCCCAGGTTTCTGCCTGAGAGCTCCTTTAAGTCTGCAACTGTGATCCCCAGCTCAGAGGCTGGGTCCCCTGTCAGCTACCAGGCCTACTTGAGCCCAACTTCTTGCCCCACGGCCTGGAGCACCAAAAACTGACCACTCTCAGGCCAGCCCATGGGGTGCCACCTGTGAGCCTTTGCAGGACCTTCCCCAGTGACAGCTGGCTTAGATGTGCAACTTAGCACTTAGCACTCCTCTTTCAGTACATTGCACTCAGCTAGCAAACTGGCAAAACATCCTTTTGTCTCTACCAGTGGGACCTGCTCCTCCCCTTGAAGCAGATCTTGTTTTCAAATTCTGATACCACAAAATATAAAAATGCACCCAGCCTGACCCACCTATTATCCACTAAGCTGAAGCCAGCATTCAAAGGGACACTAAAGAGAAAGCTTCTAAAGATAACGTGGACCCTCCACAAACTTCAGAACACTCCCAAAACTTTCCTGAAAAGGCAGTAGGGCCCGGCACGGTGGCTCACGCCTGTAATTCCAGCACTTTGGGAGGCCAAGGCAGGTGGATCACCTGAGGTCATGAGTTTGAGACCAAGCTGACCGAAACGGTGAAACCCTATCTCTACTAAAAAACAAACAAACAAACAAAAAAAGATTAGCCAGGCATGGTGGCGTGTGCCTGTAGTAATCGGGAGGCTGAGACAGGAGAGTTGCTCAAACCTGGGAGGTGGGGGTTGCAGTGAGCCGAGATCACGCCACTGACTGCACTCCAGCCTGGGCAACAAAGTGAGACCCTGTCTCAAGAAAAAAAGAAAAAAAAAGGAAAAGAAGAAGAAGAAAGAAAAGGCAATAAATACGCCTGACAGGGAAGAATAATAAATGTACTTCATTTTGAAAATTGGACAAACTGCACAGTATTCAATTAATGTCATTAAGTGAGGTATCTCCAGACATGGTACAGTTCCACACAGAAATTCCATCCCAGAGTTTCTTGAAAAAATGCTAACTTCTGCATCCTGACCCTCTCGGCTTCTTTTCTTTCCACCAAAACACATTCACTGGCACTTCGACTTATCTCATCTAAAAGACGGATTTGCAGTGTAACCCCCTGATTTGAAGTCACCTGCAGATCATCCGTAGCTTTTGCCACCTTTAATCTGATGGTAAAAAATGCTTAACACTGTCTCAGAAGTTCAAAGCCTTCCAGATTACCTTTACTGCTACAGGCATCTCCTCAAGGAAACAGACAGGGCTAAAGAGAAAAATATATATACTCTAAGGCTTCAAAGAACAGATTTCCCAACCTTTTCTAGTGCTCTAGAAATGGAATGATGAATTATTTGGTCTTGCAATATACCCAAAATTTCCCATGCTTTGTTTTGAAATTTCTAAATATTTGCATTTTCATTTTGCTTTTTGAAGATGCATACTTCGTACTTACACTACACCTTTCACCTAAAGTTCTCAAAAGTGTTCATACAAACGTTTCACAATGTGGAAGTCTGGTGTTCAAATTTCAACTATAGTGGAAGCAAAATCTTCCAGTGACTTTCTGAAAATATGTGTGCTCATAAAATGCACAAAACTAATATCAGATTGGAAAGTTCTGCTCCTGGATAAACCACATTTTACTCTCTATCCTAAAATGATGTCATAGTTTCTATTAATAGCAGGACTCATACCTATACAGGATGAAAAGCCAAGTATTTGTAGGGCATCTCTTAATAAAACAACCTCTACTCTAGAAAGTATAGGTGGGAAAGTATAAGACATAAATCTCTTTAAGCACTTACAATCTTGTTTAGAGAACAAGGCTTACACTAGAAACAATTATAGAACACTACAGTCTATAATTAGCTAAGGATTAATAAATTGTGTGGTACACCTGATAAGTTCAAAAGTAATTAAGAAAAGAAAAATGAGAGAGATTATTTGTTATAGGTTAGGGACATGAAAAACAAAGTGTGTAATTTACAGGTGGATCTTACAGATAGGTCCATAAGGTGTTTGGATAAGAAGGAAAAAAAGGGAATGACATTTATGCCTGAAAGGAACATCAGAGAAGAAACAGGAAGTCCCTGAAGAAGGGCAGACTAGTAAACGGGTGCCTAACACAGGAGGGGTGGCTGATAAGGAGGAAGGAAGAAAAGAAGAAGAGAAACTTCTTGACTAGAGCAGAGGATTTGTTACAGAGAGCTGAGGGAAATAACCTAAGATGGTTAAGGGGAAATGAGACTATATGAGGCTTTGAGTGCCAGTTTTAGCTTGGATTTGATCCAGTAGGAAACCAATGCAGACTCTTAGCAGGAGAATGGCATGGCAGGGCCCTATTTTAAGATGAATATTCAGCTAACAGAGGATGGATAACATGGGGGGTAGTCTAATTCTTTTATTTGTTGTTTTCTAACAGAAGTCCTTATTTTACAGCATAACTTGAAAAGATCATAATCTTCTCTCATAACTTGTGAAAACTTGAGTAATTAAAACGATGTTCAGAATTTCAGTTCAAATAGGAATAATAATGTATCTTTACATGGTTTTTATAAGAATTAAAATAGATCATGTATAAGAAGTGATTGAGAGATAGTAAACATTCTCTCCCCAATAAACTACTTTAATAGTCTAAAAATATTCAGTGATGAGGTATAAATGAGATT
Source organism: Theropithecus gelada (assembly GCF_003255815.1). Classification (NCBI taxonomy): domain Eukaryota; kingdom Metazoa; phylum Chordata; class Mammalia; order Primates; family Cercopithecidae; genus Theropithecus; species Theropithecus gelada. The sequence goes on from NC_037673.1 coordinate 57,129,910, forward strand.
CTGAGATTTAGATAGAGCTGTTACATGAAGTGTCCAGAAAGTTATAGAACAATCACATTTAGTATTGAATCCATCAATGGTCTGCTCTTATTTCAGTGTGATCGACATAGACCTAGGACTCTTACTCATTCCAAATGACTTCATAAATAAGTCAGCATCCTGAATTTTGACCCAAACTTAAATGGGGCAAGTCATTATAGCATTTCTGCTGCTGTGGGTATAAACCAGATTAAGAAATAAATGTATGGGGCTTCTAACCATTCATTTGTTCTTTCAAAAACTTATTAAGCACCTACTAAGTGACAGGCATTGTTCCATGCATTCAAAATACAGCAGTGAACAAAAAGAAAAACCTCTGTATTCATTTGCCTTATATTCCACAGAGGAAGGACAGATACTAAGTTAATAAGTAAATATAATATAAGTAAAATAAATAAGTGATTAGTGAGTAAAATATATTCTGTTAGATGGTGATACGTGCAAAGACAAAAATAAAGAGTGTATTGGCAGTAGGGATTGCAATTTTAGATAGCATGCCCAGGAAGAGATTCTTTGCAAAGACAACATTTGAGTAACAGCCTAAAGGAGGGGCAGGAGTGAAGCCTGTAAGTGTCTGGAAGTACCTTGGTGTATCTGAAGCACAGCTGGAGCCAAGTGAGCAGGGAAGAGAGAAGTAGAGAAGAGTCCGGAGATATCACAGGGTGTCTGTAGGGTTGAACTGTGTAGTTACGGTCTTGTTTTAGCTACAGCAAATCTATAGGTGCACAGCCCCTTAAAAAGAAAGCCAAAGAGAACAGCAGGACAATGGCTCCCCCTTAGAGGTATCATGGAAAAGGCAGAAAAAGGCACCAAGCTCCAACCTGGCAGCACTAGGTGTGCTTTCCCGCCAGTGCTGCCGGATTTTAAATGGCTTCTCCCAGCACCCAGCCTCAGAATCCTGTCTCCCATTGTATTCTTACAAGCAGCAACAATGGTCAGTATAATAAAGTAAAAATATAGTCATTGTAGCATCAAACATCATCAGTACATCAAAGTGCAGTCCATCCGTGGACTAGCAATAGCACCAGGCTACCCTTTTTTTTTTTTTTTTTTTTTTTTTTGAGAGGGAGTCTCGCTCTGTCGCCCAGGTTGGAGTGCGGTGGCGCGATCTCTGCTCACTGCAAGCTCCGCCTCCCAGGTTCACGCCATTCTCACCAGGCTACCCTTTGAGAACCGCTATCCTAGACCTGACGGGACACTATCCAGCATGCAGAAGTTGCCAACAAGGGCAAGGGATGCCAGCAAGTGCAGGAGGTACCAGCAAGACAGATGGGATCTACAGGAAACCTGCCTCACTTGGGTTAGGCAGCCAATGACAAGCATGAAAAGGTGAAGGAAAAAGCAACTCGAAGCTGATAAATTAAAACCAGATTTCTGAGATCTTTGCCTTTCCATCGACTGATTTAAAGTCAGGCTGGCTGGACTCTTATTTTCACTGACCTGGAAGAGAAATCTGTGCTGAAAACCTCTATGTACAGTCAAATAACACTACCAGCAAGCCCTTAGAAATCCTGCTTGTCCCCAAGGAAAGTATTTTTTCTTTTTTTTCTTTCTCTTTTTTTTTTTGTTAGGGTTAATGACCTCATGCCTGAGTTGCTCTCTGTATAGCACTAGAACCCTTGCACTTTAGGAAATTCATCAGGAAATTCCTAATGATACATAGCTTCCCATTTTCCAGAGACAAAGATAATTATGTTGTTGAAACATTAAAAACATTGCTAGGTCATTCTTTTCTCTCTGGATAACAAAGGGGATTTCAGAAAAGCTTCCTGTTGACACTTTTGACAATTTTGCCATTCATCTAAAAAACAAACACAATAGAATTTCAGCAACATTTCAATCCAGCAAAGGGACTATTGTTGTGGCATTAAATAAAATAGAGGAAGAATCAATAATGACAATGTCACAGGATGGTAAAATGTCATCATTATCTTATGACAATTTTTGCAACATCATTCTCGTGTGGGATTTTTTTCCTAGTTTGGGCATAGTATTCATCTTCTGAGATAAGTTTAAGAGGTTATTTCACTTACGCTGTCAGAGAGATGAGAAAGAGCTGGAGGGAAAAGGGTGGGAGGAGCAGAAAAGAGGGAGAAAGAGGGAGGGGGAGAAAACGAGGGAGAGGGAGGGAGGGAGACAGAAAGATCATGAAGGCAAGTATAAACTGGTTGTGTTTTTTAATTATCTTGAACCTAATGAAGTGTTTGCTTTATGTTGGGAAATTCCCTGCAATAATTATCTTACTTGAGAATTTAATAAAAGCTACCATCAGAAACCTTGCTAAGTAAGTAAATTACTTATTTTTAAGTAATTACATTTCTATTTCTGCAGCTATAAGGCAAAATACATTGAAAACAAAATAAAATGCACAGCAGCTCAGTCTTCTTTCCCTCAATGTGAACTGCAAGCACAAATTTTGAGATCCATACTAACTTAGAATCTACAAATGTCAATGTAGATTCTAAATTGGGAAAAAAATTATACTGCCAGTTTCCTTAACTACTTAACAAATGTACTCAATCTAATATATTAACTCAAAATAAAAGCAAAGTTTTAGTAAAACTGCTAATTGTGACAATTTTTAGTAATTATTCAGGTTTTTAAAAAATCCATAAATGTTGGCAAAGATAAACTGAGAATTGAAAAAATAATATATAAATCCTCAAGCTTTTGATTTTTTGATTTACCTCAAAAAATAGATGTTTCATTTGTTTAAAAAAAAAAAAAACTTTTAACACCACATGCTAAAATAAAGAAAACACTCTCATTAAATTATAAAATCAAATTTAACTTTTGAAACAGCCAAGTAATCAATACATAAATGCATTCAATCCTTAAAACAGGGAAAATAAAGTTGCATTCCACCAGGAAGCGAATTAAATTATTCCAGACCAATTCTTGCTTATTTAGCCAAATATAGTAAAGGCTTTCCCAACAAGGAAATAAAAATATCTCTGAAGTAAAAAAGGATACACACCCCCCAATTTTTTTTTAACCTGCAAGCTCTTTGATGTCTAAGAAACCATGTTAATTAACTGTTTTAAAACCTATTTCAAACCTCATTGTTTATGTAAATACTCATGGCACGGTATTATTTTTATAGGGTTTCCTTATTTTTTTTTTTCCAGAAATATTAGAAGATTACAGCACAGGTAGTTCTGGTAGGCTAGAACGTCAGGGAAGATTACAAGGTGGCCTCAGGGAACAAGAACAGTTTCACTTTGGTGCTTCTATTTCTAACAGCTGCATTTCCATCATAATGGTGGATGCTCTATTATGGGAGGCCAGGCCACTGCAAATGGCCCAAGCTGAGAAGTGACACAGCCACAGCTGGCGGGGGCGGAGAGCCTGGCACTGAGCCTGCATGGGACTGGGGCGGACTGGGGGGTGCGACCAGAGCTGGCCAAGCCCCTCAGCCGCTTTCTTTCCACCTAGGCCCTGGAATCATTGAGCCCTCTCACTCTCCTGAAATGACAGAGATGTCCTCCGAGCTCAGTGACGCTCAGTAGACCGAGAACGAAACCATCATTCTGGAAACACAGCTCCTAATGCATTTCTCTGTACCCAGGGACCCTCACATTAGCTCGTAGATGCCATTTCTGTCCCTGGAGGTTGAAGGAGTTTGTGTGGACTTTGACCAGTTCCCACGAGGCAGAAGGAAGACGTGTCAAGCAACATCCATTTTGCAGATAGGGGAGCTAATGTACACAGCAACCCTTCACAGGGCACTGGGGACCGGTCCAGAGCCCATTTCATATGGCACAGGTCTCTAAGCTGTCCTCAAGGGAAAGCTACTTGCTTTAAGAATCTTGGGGGGGGTGGGATGGGGAATACATAGATATATATATATGTTTATTTATATATTATGTGTTTATTACATGTTTTATTTGTATATTTTAACCTATATTATATGAATAACATTTATATATATTTTTTCTCATTTAATATTTCCATATTTGTTTTCTATGCATAATATGCATATTAAAAATGAAAAACAGAAAAGATAGAACTAGAAAATAATTAAAAGAACATGTTACTTGTGAAACTGTGTGTGCTTCCCTACCCCCACACTCATTTTCATGGTTTATTCTGGTTTTTAAATTAGCTATTTGGGTGGCAGCAACATCACCCATCTGATGGTACTGTATTTACTGGTACTTTATATACTGAATGAAAACGTCTTAAAATGTTTCCTGAGCATGTCTTTATGTAAGAGCACCTGAAATTGTGCATAGGCTACTTTTGGAATCCGTGATTAATTTAATTTCAAGGCAAGAAATCTGTTTGTGTTTTGGAGGCTTCAGAGTGACTGGCTCTGAAAGAGGCTCATAAATCTAGAAGTTCCCCAAGCACTACTTGCAAAAGGAAGATATCATTACATATATATGTAATTTTTAAATGTACATAGCAGCTGTTATCATGAATTTTAGAAATTTATTTTAAGTGTCACTAAATTCATAGTAGCTCTTTGTCATTATATATATATATATATTTTTTTTTTTCCCTCAAGTAACACATTCTAAAATATATAATTACTCTTATGTAGAACTGTCACAGACTGGTAAATCTGCCTGCTTAGCATCCCTTTTCTATTTTTTCTTTTTATAATACAAAAATCACAACTTTCTATGATTCACATGGAAAAATCCTTTCCATGTTTTGGGTATGACTGACCAGATTCCCTCCACCAGCAGGATGGGCACGTAACCCAGATTTAGCCAATAGGAGCATTCTATGCTTACAGCCTGCAAGTGACTGGTGTAGTGAAAGGCACCTGACCTAAGCCAGGCCAATCAATCTCTTCCCTAAGATTTGACCTGAGGATACTAAAAGAGACAAAGGGTCTCTTCTTTTGGGAGCAGAAGTTGTATGCAATATGTCGGTCTGGTTTCCAGAGTCCATTTTTTCCTAGTTTCATGGAAACAGCCTGCCTGACAATGAAGCCAATACAGAGGGCAGACAAGCAAACAAAGCCAAAGAGGCAGGGAGAAAGGTTTAGCCCAATTGCACCACTTAAGCAGTTAATGCTAGATCTGTCCCCACTGGACTTAAAGTTGTATGTGTCAATAAATTCATTTTCTGCATAAATGGCTTCAAGTTGATTTTCTGTAACAAAGTCTTGCCTAATACTCAGGGTACACAGAATTTTTGTTACTGAAAAGATGTCATACTACAAAAATTGATAACTGCTGCAGTACAGCATTTTCCCATTATTATGCACTTCCTTCTTCCTAAACTTTTGTTCTTCCTTGGTTGCCGTAATACCACACTTTCCTGGTTCTTCCCTTGACCCTATTACCATTCATTCTTAGCCTCCCCAATTGTCCCTTGAATATTCCTGTTCTCAGGTGTTTCTCTTCTCTACAGATTTCCTTATCCATGTCTTCCATCTTTTGTCTAGTATATATGATGAATTGGTCCTCAACATTAATTTCTCCCTTCTTCCAGAGAGCTCACCTGTATTATGGAGTCTGGAAAGGCAAAACCTACAATTATCAGACTACTTTGTGATAACGGTTTCAAATACATATTAGAGTCCACCAGTTTCATGTGCTCCAGTGAGATATCTGACAGACAGAAGCAAAGCAGGGCTATTTTCCTATTGCTTTGGTTATCGTTGTTGGCAAATAGGGGTGTGGAAATGTTAGGGTTGGGGCAGCAATGGCAAGGAAATGTCAACGGTGTCCTCAAATACACACAAACCCAATTCTGCTCATGACCTAGTCCACTTTTCTATTTTCTCTCTCAAATTCATAGAAAGGAGACAGGCTACTTTGACAATCTTTCTCTTGAGTTATTTTCAATACTTTCTATTTTGTGTGTTTACATAACTTATAGAATATTTTTAAACTTGATTTAAATGAAGATGTCCCATGTTTGTTATCTAGGAGTAACGTGGTGAACGCAGGAACTGTTAAGGAACTTAATAAAAATGAATTTAGTATAACTACTAGATAACAATGTAATAATATTTTTATCTTAATACTTGAAGAAAAATTAAAGATTACTTGTTAGAGCAGAAGTAGAAACTGCAAAGTATGAAATAGTGATTTTAGCAGGCAAATCACACTATCATGATATATTGTGGACAAGTATTTTAACCATGGTGCATGGTCCTTCAGAAACTGAACAGAGGACAGAAGCCCTTATTGATTCTTAATACTTAATTAAAATAGAGAAAATACCATACTCCAAATAGGAGTGTGTCCTAAAAGGAGACATTTAAACCTAAAGTGTTCAAGGAAGAAAGAAAGCTTCTAAAGTGGAATCTCTGTGCCCCAGAAGTCCTTGAGGCCATTCAGTACTTAAATTTCCATCATCTGAAATGTAACAGTTGAAGAAAAATACCACCTGATACAGTTATTATTGCGGAATCTGTATTCTTCCTCTCCCCCATGCTACTCTCAGAATCATCTCTTATATGTCAATACTGATGCAACATTGCTACCAAAAAAATTCTTGCTCCCAGATTTTAATTTATGAGGTAGGCTAACTGAAATTCTTTGGCCATGACTGATAGAAAGAGAGCAGTATGATTCACTCCTTTGCAGCGATTTGTATGACTCATTTGGTGACCAAATCTGGAACTGACAGAATTTGGAATTAGACCTTTCTAATCCCAATTGGAAATACTGTTTAAAGACATTTGATATCTGGTATATACACAACAAGAACACATAAATAAAAGAAAAATAAACAAACCAACCACAAAATCTGATTAGGCTGAACAGATTAAAAAACTGTAGAGCAGAGGTTAAGGCTATTTGCAGTGGGATAAAAAAACTATCCTTGAGTGTTAAAAAATGTTACTTATGAGAATTTTTTCCCTTCTACAAGATGCATGACCTCCAAGAAATTAATCTGATACATGAATCTATCTTTTACCCCAACCCTCAAGCAAATCAGAATTTCAAAAGTTAATTGAGGAGCAAATATTTTCATTTCTATAATAAAGGTTATTTATTTTCCAAAGAAAATATAGTTGCTTTTAATTGAAAGTTTTCCTAATGAGACAAAATATGATGTATAAAGGACTTATTCATGTTAGTATGTTTAGGGATGTATCTTTTATCTAGTTCGTAAAGTGTGATCCCTGGACAAGCAACAGCAGCATCATTAGGAACCTGCTAAATGTTGGGGCCCTATCCCAGACCTATGGTATCATAAACTCTGAGAGATTTGGCCCAGCAATCTATATCTTAACCAGCCATACAGATGGTTTGTACACATGTTAAAGTTTGAGAATCACATATCCCAAGATAAACAAGATAGAAGTAAGAACTGAATACAGAGTTCCCTAAGAAGCACTTACTGCTACAGAGTTAATACTTGAAGTGGCAATTATTCAAAAGCAACCATGTTGTTTATCTGTCACAATTATCAATTATCTAAATGCTATTGTAGCCATAAGAATTTTAAACTCATGTTGGAGAAGCTTAGGAAGGAAAGGGAATGAAACCTGAATTACTAACACAATATCTTTTAAGGGTGATAATTTGCGAGATTCTGGGCCCCATATTTTACCATCAGGAGCATCTCCTTGGAACCAGTAAGAGAAAATCAGATAGAGCTTTATTCTGATGGATGTAATACAGGGATCCACCTTTGACCTTAAAAACCCATGAAAGTGACTTACAAGTAAGAGTCTGGAATTTCACCTTGGATTTCTATTTTGCTTAGGCCTGCAATGATCCTCTATAGAGCCCCAGTTCTGAGAGCCAGACACTTTCAACAACCAGCTCATGTGAGTCAAGCATTTTTATTTCCTTTGTAATAGATATCTATTATTTGTATCTGCCCAGCACCTTATTTCCCTTCTTTTGGTAGTGGCATACCTACTTCTTTGGGTAAATTGCTTCCCTCTTTATTTCAACCTGTGATTAATAATAATAGTTTCTATCTCCCTCTTGTTCATGTGGGTTGACAGATGACTTAGGACTACCCAGAATCCTTCACTAGGATTATTATATACTGAAGTGAAGGAAAATAAAAGATGCTTTCTCTTCCTTTTGAGATGCTCAGTTAAGGTGTCATAAGGCTGGCACTGCCAACTGCCATATTTTCTTGCCTCATAAAGCCTATATGCAGCCAATGGAAATGAAGATAATACAGAGAGAAAAGCAGAGATCAAAGTGTGATTGGACCCCTAAGGTCCCATATGCTAACATGGTTTTGGCAGCTCTTCCTCTGATTCTAGGACCTAACCACCTTCCAGATAACCCTCTCTTGCTTGAGGTAGCTTAATTAGTTTTCTGCCACTTGCAACCAAAAGAGTTCTGACTAATAAACTATATTACAAATGACGAAGAAGACTTAAAAGATTAATTACACTGCTCAAAGTACATATTTAGTCATCAGAAAAGATAGGACACCTAGATCTTCATACCTAAAATCCAATATATTTTCTATTATAATACAACTAGTTATCATCTTTAAAAACAAGCTTAAGGGGAGAGGATTCTGGGAAGATGGCAGAGTCAGCAGTACTAGGACTCTGTCTTCCAAACTAGACAACAATTGCACTGGCAAAATCTGTCTGATTTAACTGCTTTGGAACTCTGGAGTCTATTGAAGGCTTGGAACTTCCAGGAGAATTCTTTCACAAAAAATTGCAGTTAATTTCAGCTCTTAGCACAGTAGCAGCTACCCATCTCCAATCCCAGCTCATGGCAGGCAGCTATTCATGTGTTCTTGGGACAGCTTGCCCACAGCTTGCAGGAGACTGGGTGGGCAAAAGTCACCCTGTCCTCCAAATATTTGGGATCCATGCTCTGATCACTGATTGCTGCCTCTGATCACAGACATGAAGTCAAAGAGGTAGGTGACCATCGTTGTTTCACCTCTTCCCATTGTTGAGGTCCCTCCCACTGCAGCTGAAGTGACTACCAGGGGATTTAAAGAGCTGAATCCTTTGTTTTAACCCCCTCTTCATTTTTATCTTTTTCTTCTTTCGGGAGCTAAACATTGAAGACTAGAACATTCAAAAGCAACTGCATATCTGGGGAAAATTGGAAAATGGCCATGGATGTCTAGGGAGAGGCTCAGCCTCAGGAAAGATGTGAGAAGAATTCAAGTTTATAATTCAGATTGATCCTTGGCACACAGACAGTCTACAAATATAATAATAAAATAACAAAAAAAAGCAAATCCTGGAGAAGGATAATCTTATTCCTACACTTACCAAATTATTAGATTAAAATGTTGAGTTCCCAAGAAAAAAATCACAAAGAAACAGGAAAGTATGGTAAATTCAAAGGAAAAATAAATTAACAGAAACTATTCCTAGAAAGACCCAATGGCAACTCTACAAGACAACAAAGACTTTAAAACAACAGTCTTAAAGATGCTCAAAAAACTAAGGGGAGATGTGAAGACAGTCAAGAAAATAACATATGAACAAAATAGAAATATCATTTTGGAAAGAGATAGAAAACATAAAAAGAAAACCGGAAAAGGGATTCTGGAGCTGAAAAGAAGGATAATTGAAATGAAAGGTTTGCTAGAGGAATTCAAAGGCAATTTTGAGCAGGCAGAAGAAAGAATCAGAAGACTCGACGCTAGGACAACAGAAATTATCAAGTCTGAGGAACAGAAAGAAAAAAGATTAAAGAAAAATGAACAAAGCCTAAAGGACCTATGGGACACCATTAAGCACACCAACATACATTGTAGAATAGAAAGAAAATTAGATTAAATAATGGCTGAAAACTTTCCAAATTTGATGAAAGTCATGAATATAAACATTCACATTCACAAAACTCAACAAATTTCAAGGAAGATGAACAAAAGAGACTGACACCAAGACACGTTATAATCAAACTTTCAAAACTCAAAGAGAGAATCTTAGAATCTTAGATATTTAGTCATTGGAAAAGATAGGACACCTAGATCTTCATAGCTAAAATCCAATATATTTTCTATTATAACACAACTAGTTATCATCTTTAAAAACAAGCTTAAGGGGAGAGGACTCTGGGAAGATGGCAGAGTCAGAAGTACTAGGACTCTGTCTTCCAAAGTAGACAACAATTGTAGTGGCAAAATCTGTCTGATGTAACTATTTAACTGTCTGATGCCAAATCTTAGATTTGGCAAAAGAGAAGCAATTCATACATACAAGGAATTCTTCAATAAGATTATCTGCATATTTTTATCAGAAACTTTAGAGGCCAGAAGGTAGTGGGCCAATATATTCAAAGTACTAAAAGAAAAACATGTGACATCCAAGAATCCTACATCTAGCCAAACTGTTCTTCAAAAGTGAGAGAGAAATTAAAACATACTCAAATAAATCAAAGGAGGGGAAGTCTGTAACCAGTACCTTCCCTGTAGAAGTGCTTAAGGAAGTCCTGAAGGTTGAAATCAAAGAACACTAGACAATAACTTGAAGCCATATTAAGAAATGAACATATCAATAAAGGTAAACATAGGAGCAATTATAAATGCTAGTATTATTATAACAACAGTTTGTAATTCTGCTTTTTTATATTCTACATTATTTAAGAGACAATTACATTTTTTAAAAACACAATTAGTCTAAAAATTAGTATTATTGTAACTTGGTTTTATAAATCCATTTTGTTTCTACATAATTTAAGAGACTAATACATTTAAAGAATTATTAGTTTACGTTTGGGGGTATACAATGTGTAAAGATACAACTTTATGACATTAACTAATAAAAGGAGTGAAGATAGAGCTATAAAGAAATAGAGCTTTTATGTTACTGAAGTTAAGCAGATATAAATTTAAATTAGTATTATAATTAGGATATTAAATGTACTGCCCATAGTAACCACAAAGAAAAGAGTTGTAAGAATATACACAAAAGAAAATGAGAAAGCAATTTAAATGTTTCACTACAAAAAAAATTAACTCAACACAAAGAAGGACAGTAGTAACACAGAAAATGAAAAACAAAAAAAGTTATAAGATATATAGAAAACAAATAGCAAAATGAAAGAAGTTAAGGCCCTCCTTATTTGTAATTACTTTAAATGTAAATGGATTAAATTTTCCCATCAGATGACAAATTGGCAGAATAGATTAAAAAACAGAATCCAACAATATAGATCCAAACACATAGATAGATTAAAAATAAAATGATGGAAAAATATTCCATGTAAACAGTAACCAAAAGAGAACAGGAGTGGCTATGCTAACATAAGACAGAATAGACTTTAAATCAAAAAAATTGCAAGAGACAAAGAAAGACATATTACATATTAGTAACAGTTTCAGTACATCAAGAAATATAACCATTTTAAACATGTATGCACCTAATGGGACAATAAGAATATGAAGAAAAAACTGACAGAACTGAGGAGACAAATAGTTCTATAATAATAGTTGGATACTTTAATACCCTGCTTTCATTAACGGATAGAACAATCAGACAAAAAATAAGTAAGGAAATGAAAGACAACACAATAACCAATTTGATCTAATAGACAGATACAGAACACTACCCAACAATAACATCATACACATTCTTCTCAATGCACATGGGACATTTTTCAGGATAGAAAAACATGGTAAGCCAGAATTTAAGTCACAGTATGTTATATACATACAATGGAATATTATTCAGCCTTAAAAAGGAAGGAAATTCTGACATATTCTACAGCATGGATGAATGTTGAGGACATTATACCAAGTACACAGAAGACAAATATTGTATAATTCCTCTTACATTACATACTTACAGTAGTCAAAATCATAGGGACAGAAAATTGGCATGGGGTTGCCAGGCAACAGGGACAAGGAGGAATGGGGAATTGTTATTTAATGAATATAGAGTTTTGGTTTTATAAAATAAAAAGAGTTCTGGAGATGGGCAACGATTATGGCTTTACAACATTATGAATATTTTTAATAACACTAAACTGTATACTTAAAAATGGCCAAGATGGTAAATTTTATGTATGTGAATGTTGCCACAATTTTTTTAATGGGGAAAGAAGCAAACCTAGCATCTGTCAATTTTAATGCATTATGGGGTGACCGGATTTTCAAATCACATGGTAAAACACAACGCAAAAAAGCATGAACAATAGCAGAAAATAGTGATAAATTAGACTTCCTTAAAATTAATAACTTCTGTTCATCAAAATAAATTATTAACAAAAAATCTCACAGGACACAGACTGGAAACAGATACTTGTTAATTTGATTTTTTACATATTTATCAGAATAGATAAAGAACAAATCAATAACAAAAAAGACAATTAAAGGAAAACAGCTAAAAGATTTGAATAGTATTTCATATAACAGGTTCCCAGAAGGCCAGTACGCATATGAAAAGGCATAGAATATTATTATTAATTGGGGAAATAAAATTTAAAACCACAGTGAGAAACTACCACACATTCACCAGAATGATTAAAATCAAAAACACTGACAATATCACATATTGGCACAAATGCAGAGGAACCAAGGCTCTCATACATCACTGGTGGAAATAAGAGTTTGTACTACCACTTTGTAAAATCCTTTGGCAGCATTTCCTAAAGCTGAATTATGTCTGCCTTACAAACCAGTCATGTTAACTCTAGTTATGTCAACTAAAAAATTAGTGAGTAGATGTATTCATCAAAAATCACAGCAGACATTCATAAATGAAAAATGAAAATAGAACAAAGATCTATCAAGAGTAAAATGAAATCTCCATAGACTATTACATCACAGTGAAAATGAAGCTAATGATTATTTATTATACCATAGGCAAGAATACACATGAATCTCACAAACACAGTATTGAGCAAAGAAAGCAAACATAAGGTATCATTCCATTTCTATGAAGAACAAGGACAGGCAAAATCAAGTTATTGTGCTTGAAGTCAAAATGGTGGTAACTTCTAAATGACGGAAAATTAACTAGGAAGGGATGAGAAGAGATTTTTTTAATCTTGCTTTATATCTTGGTTCAAGTGGTAGTTATACTAGTGTATACATACGTAAAAATTCATTGGGTTGTATACTTAAGATCTATATACTTTCCTATCTGTGTATTATACCTCACTTAAGGGAAAAATATAAATTTTTAAAATGCCACATAGATGTCATAATTCCCCATGTTTGTATGAGGATTCAAAAGCATAAGAGCCCAGAAGGGAATGGAATTGAGAATCATTTCAAATGGAAAGTCTGTGTGATATGACTGTGAAGTCCACATTTCTTCCTAAAGTTGAGCAACAAAAGAGTCTAAAAAATATTGAACTATTTTAGGGTTGTTTGGGGACAAGATGTGACAAACTGATGAGCAGAAATGATTTACATATGTTAAAATCATCTTTCTTGATCCACAAGATCACGCCAAAATGAATTTACATGTTCCTTGAAAATTGGGGAAAATAAAACTCATTCAGTTCCACAAACCCTCTCTATGAACCATGTATACTGGTGAATTCTGTCTTGAGAAGTATTGTGTTATTCAATTACTATTTAATTTTATAAACATATCCACCTCTTCTAAAAGCACCCTCAAATAATTATATTTTCTCTGTATTTTCAAATTACCTTAGAAAAACCCATACATGACAGAGCATTAATAAAATAGCATATACAGCAGGCTTATTATTTCTAGCTAATCATTAAAGTACAATAAACTTGATGAAAAGCATGTCTAGACAAATATACACACTCACAAATATTATCCAATCTCTTTCCAAAGTTTCTGCCTGCTGACCTTATCAACCTAATTAGATGGTTACCCATTTCCAAAGCAAAGTTAAAAGCAGTAAACATATCATCATGAAAAACAGACAAAGGTTAGCTTCCTAGAGAATTGTTTTTACAATAAATGTATGATTTTTGTCAATTTGTTTTGAGAAGTGACAAAATAAAACAGAAAATAATCTGATTATTATATCTGAAAATATAACAGATTATTTTCTGTTTTATTTTGTTTCACTGACATAATCTAGTAGCTATTGTTGAACATAACATTTTAGAACTGAAAGAGACCTTAGGAATAATGTAATTCATTTTCCTCATTCAAGAAGTGAGAAAACTGAGGGCCAGAGAGTTTTCAATACTTGCTCCAGGTCAGATACATGGGATACACCTAAGTTTCCTTACAAATATGATTTAGAATCAGTCTATGAGCTATAAAGTCTACAGTAAATAACACATATCTCACAAAGGGAACTTCAGTTTACAAATTCTGAGGAAGCTACCATCTCCATTGAAATAGCGGCATGGTTCTTGAGTTACATTTTGAAATGCAAACCAGTGGTTCTAAACCTCAAAACTAATGGGCATCTAAACTAAGGCCGGGACCTTAGATATGGCAAGAAAAGGATATTTTAAAATATGAGTAATGGAGGTGGAGGACTCCTGAGTCTCCTGGTTGAAAGGATATTGTGATAGTCTTCAATCTCACTTCCTATCTACATTTATTCATTTTTGTACATCATTCTTAGGAACTGTTGGAATTATGTTCCTAAAGCACAGGTTTTACCCTCCAATGCATTCCTTATTGCCTGTCTTAATTGGGCTCCCTGGAAGCAGATGTTCACACAATGAATCATGTGAAGGTAATTTATAACTAAGAGTTCCCAGAGAAAAACAAGGAGCAAGATGTGAAAGAGGGAAAGAAATGAGGCCAGGCAAGAGTGCAAGGTAAAGGCACGTCCACACAGGGTAAGTTTGGTTCACTGCCACAGAGCATGCTGGAGACAGTGAAAGGCAGCACTACTCAAAGTGTGGTTTGCAGATCCTTGATCTGTGTCACTGGTCTATGATGAAATAAGGTGCTTGCAGCTAAGTCACTAAATCCACTATTTACTTCAGCTGACCTTTCTTTCACAGAACCATTTCTTTCTGAAGGAAGCAGCATACAGATTTATGTTCTGGCACAAGCTCATCTTGTCTTAGAAAACAAGGAAAAGTTTGCATATCAGCTACTTGAATGCACTACTATAGATCACATGTCAGAATTGTCTTGATTAGGAGAGAAGAAGCTCAATTACTTATATCATATCATCAGCAATCATTGCTTCAGGCCTATGCCCTGGGGGTGTGGAGCAAAAACTCCCAGGTCTCCAGGCTTGTGGGTAGCTGTGGGGGTGGTTTGCTTGCAGCCGGTCGACAAGATCAAGTGCTAGTTGTTGGTTGGGAATAATGCCCACTGTATGAGTGCATGAAACGGTAAAGGACTCCAAGATGATAAGAAAGGGACACTAACCTAACAGCATTTGCTAATTTGCCCAGAATATACAATTTGTCCTAGAGCATTCTGTCTTGCTACATATGGTCTTCATCTCTTCTGTTTCATCTCTAATGGCAACTTATTCCATTTCACATCACTCTATACCACTGGTTTTACATTTTGCTTACAGATTGTAATCACCTGGGGACTTTCAAAAACTACTGATGCCTGAGTTCTTCACCCAACTATCCTGATTTTATTGGTCTAGTAAGGCCGAGATATTGGAGATTTTTACATTCTCCCTCAGGTGATCCTATTGTGCAGCCAAGATTGAGAACAACTGCTGTCAGCTTTTATACTAAATGACTTACAATTCCATGAGTTTGACATGGAATGACTTTGTTTGCCATGCCATGAACATTGCAGAAATAACCTTCCTCATCTTTGCCTTTTCAAATCCAATTGACATTTAAAATACTGTTCATTCTTTAAGGCTCAATTCAACCATTTTTCTCAATTACAGTGGTTAATAAACACATGAACAAAGTGTTCACTATGCTTATCAAAGCATAGTGAAATACCTACTTCACTTACCTGGATTACTTACCTAACCAAAGCATAGTGAAATAAGTCCTTTAATAGACTATTGGTAAATGTGTATAATAATTTAAACCCTGTAGAAAGCAACATGGAAATGTGAAACATATTCTTTGATCTAGAACATTCTGGGAACCCTAGCCCAAGGAAATAATCCTCAACACTAAAGATCACTCTTTATGAACAACTCCACTGCATTATTTAAATAATGAGAAAGAACTTAAAGGTCCATCAGTAACAGAACAGTTAACAAACTATCAGTAGTCTTAAAATGGAATATAACAACTGAAAATGAGGCTTCAAAATAGTCTTTAATAATTTGGAGGACTGTTTATACTGTAATGGCAACCACACATACACACACACATTTACACACACAAACACAATTTACAAAATCTCAAATACCAAACATTCTTATTTATTTTTTAAATGCATGAAAAAAGACTGGAAGGTACATCAAAATAAAATAAATCAACAATTATTCCAGAAGTGGAGATTATAAATATAAAAGATATCATTAAAAATATCTACAATTGGCCGGGCGCGGTGGCTCAAGCCTGTAATCCCAGCACTTTGGGAGGCCGAGATGCGCGGATCATGAGGTCAAGAGATCGAGACCATCCTGGCTAACACGGTGAAACCCTGTCTCTACTAAAAAATACAAAAAAACTAGCCGGGAGAGGTGGCGGGCGCCTGTAGCCCCAACTACTCAGGAGACTGAGGCAGGAGAATGGCGTGAACCTGGGAGGGGGAGCTTGCAGTGAGCTGAGATCCAGCCACTGCACTCCAGCCTGGGCGACAGAGCAAGACTCCGTCTTTAAAAAAAAAAAAAAAAATCTACAATTGCCATGTGTTTTCTTATTTGAAAAATATATGTACCTAAGTTTCTCCCTTTAATATTTTCCCCTCTGTATTAATTTCTCTCTTATCAATTATAACACATGGCTTATTTGTCTTTCATGTTCCTTGGATTATGCCTTGCATTTTTTATTAAGGTATAATTTACATATAATCTTCAGAACATAAGTGTACTGTTGAGTTGATTTTGATAAATTTGAAGGAGTATTTCCATTACCCCAAAAGTTTCCTTTTACCCACTCCCAATCTGCCTACCATCCCTGTGAGAAGCAACGACACATAGGATTTGTATCACCTAGAGTTCTGCCTATTCTAGGATTGCATATAAGTCGAATAATATGGTATGTACGATCTTTTTCTTCTTTCATTCAGAATATTTTTGAAATGTATTAATAGTTTTGCATTCATTAGTTCTTTTTTATCACTGAGATATTTCCAATGTGTGAATATATTACAGTTTGTTTATCCAGACTCCTGTGAACATCCGGGCTGTTTCACAGTTTGGTTATCATAAATAAAGCTGCTATGAACATTCTTGTACAAGGTTTTGAAGGACTTTCATTCCATTTCCCTGGGGTAAATACCTATGTGGTAGCCAGACTCCAAAAACAGCATGCACTAGTCGTTGCTTCCTTATCTCAATGCTCTTGCATAGCTGCACCCTTCTCCCCACACACATACATACATCATACACTCAATAGGGCTAATTTATTAAATTAATAGGATATTTCACAAAACTATGGAGTATGACTTTTGAAGTGAGGTCATAAAAGCTGCCACCTTGCTCTCTATTGAATCATTTACTCCAGGGCACGCCAGCTTCCAGGACGACACTCAAGCAGCAATATATGGGAACCACATGGCAAGGAACTGAGGTCTCTGGCCAACTGTCATCCTCAATTTGTTAGTCATATGAGTAACTTGAATTGGAAGCAGAGCCTACAGCCCCAGTCAAGCTTTCAGGGAACTGCAGACCTGGCCAACATATTACTTGAAATCTCATGAGAGACTCTTGAGTCCAAACCACCTAGCTAAACCCTCACCTGAATTACTGATTCCCCAGAAATTGAAATGATACGTGTTTATTCTTGTTATAAGCCATTAATATGTGGTAATTTGTTGTCCAGATAACTAATATACTTTAGGAATAGAATTTCTAGATCACTGGGTAGATGTACATTCAACTCTTTAAGGGATACTGAAAGTTTTCCAAGTTGGTTGTGCCATTTCCATTTCCAGAGTTATAATTGCTACAGATCTATCTTTGCTAATACATGGTATAGTTAGTCTTTTTCATTTTAGCCATTCTCATAAATGTATAGTGGTATCTCAATGAGGTTTAAATTTATATCTCTCTGATGACTAATAACAGTAAACATTTAATATGCTTATTGTGTGCTTTGTGGTTTATGTATTTTTAACATTCCTTTCACAGGACTGTTAATAAGCATTTACCATGGAACTTGGTACTATTAGGAATTAATAAATGTTTGATGAAGAAATGAACAGGTTTTTCCTGTCAAAACTTACAAATAGAGGTAACTGTGAGCTCTTTTAAAGACATGAATTGTAAATTGCACAATATAAGCTATAATTCAATTACTTGGTGGTAGATATTTATAATGAGATGTTAAAAGTTTTCCTTCTTTTCATTTCCTAAGCAAAAATATGTAAATGCTCCCCCTTTCTTATTTACTTGGATCTTTCTTGTTAAGTGTGGTTGGCACTGCACTGAACGTCTTGCAGGACAGGGTGGGAATAGAGTGACCCTTAGACAGTACATGGAGGCAACAGTGAGGTACTCAGGACTCTGAGTTAAATTAGGAAAATCAGCATATAATAAATGAAATCTGATCTCTGAGGAGATCCTTGGAAGACACCATATTATAAACAAGCTTTGAGTATACCTAACAGTGTAAACATATCTATCGATTAAGTTTGTCATTACTTGTGGAATGGTCACATTAGAAGGAAATAAATGGTAACCAGGAAGCCAGAATCTGCTATAATTTATTTAGCATGTATGGAAGAGAACAATACTGAATGAGAGCATGGGACAGCACAAGAATTCTAAACATCAAAGAGCTATGCTCTATTGTAAGGCAGAAGTGGTTCATCAGGCTCATGATGACCCACATGACAGAGCTTCTCCTGTTGCCTTTGTTCAGACCTTCTGATGACTGAATGGCCTGATGACTAATTTATCCTCCTAGCATGAGTACATACTGGAGCAGACACAAGAGTTCTGATCACAACCGAAAAACCATTCCCACTGTAAAAGAATAAATGGACACAGGAAAAGATGAGCCACTCAGATAATGGGGATTTTCTAATTGGCTTACTGGCTGTATTTCATGTATTTAATTAATATGGTAGATATTGATCTCACAAGCTCTAAACTCAATTGTGCTAAAAAATAACTGTTTCATTTTTCTATTACTATCCTTAATTCTTACCTCAAACTCCATTTTTTCCTACTGGCAAATAACCAACTTAGTTCAAGATGACAGTCTTCAGACAAATCACAGGTTCTTCTGCCATATGAGGATATCCCCAGTGAAATGAAGGTTCCTCACCATCCCCTCTTTTTCCTGGGTAGTGTCTAAGACTTAGAGAGTAAGTGGGTGGCTAGCAAGGCTGCAGTGTTGTACAACTCCAATGATACCAATCATGGTAGTATTGTTTGCTTCTCTGTCAATATTTGTCCATGCTAATGCCCACTGCTGATGAGCAAATGAATGAGTTTTCCTGTTCCAGCTTAAAAAAAAAGGCCCCCCTGAGGTCATTTTAAGGTAGATATTGTATAATTACAAAATATAATCAATAGCATTGTTCCCAAGTGTTCCCTGGGGAGTCAGCTTGTGAATTCTTCTCTGACCAAAAGACTTCTTGAGGTTGAAGTTAGACAACTCTGTCTATCGCAGCCCTCTAAGAGCACATGAAGAGCTATAACCTGGTTATCTATTGTAGGGAAGCAAACCATCCAAAACTTAATGACCACAACAATAATTGTTTTTATAATGTCCACGCCCCGTGGGTCATATTTTTAAGAACTGGGTTGTGTGATTCTGCTTCCCTTTGGATCACTTGGTGGTGTTTCAATGTGGCTGAACTGCTTTGGAAATCCAAGATGGCTTCATTCACATGCCAGTCATCTTGGTGAGATGGATGGAAGACAGGGCTTAACTGAGCTCCTCCCTCGCCTCTACAGGTAGTCTCAGCACCTCCCCAGGTAGGCTCTCCAGCAGCATGGTCAGACTTGTTATGTGACAGCTGTCTTTCTTTGGGGGGAGCAGTCTAAGAAATCTAAGTGAAAGCTACAAAACTTATTGTTATCTAGCCTTGGAAGTCACAGATGCTCACTTAGGCTGCATTCTATTAGTCAGTTAAGCCACCAGGCCAGCCCACAGTCAAGGGGAGAGGAATTAGACTCTGTCTCTTTATGGGAGGTAGAAAGAATTTGTGGCCATTTTTAATCTGGAGGGGAGAGGGAAAGAGCAAGGTTTTCCCAAGCCACTCTAGGGATCATAAGAAACTCAGTGAAGTTAACTTAGACTTTCCTGGCCCAAGATACCACATCATGCTGTGTTATAGCATCACCCCTATTCAACTGGTGTCACACTATCTCAGGATATGACAAAATTCCAGCACCTGGGTATTTTCCCAGGTACTATCTGGGAAGCAAGGGAGGGAGTGAGGAAAGCGAGGGAGAGGGAGGAAGGGAGGGAAGGAAGGAGGGAGGGAGGGAGGGAAGGAAGGAAAGAAGGAAGGAAGGAAGGAAGGAAAGAAAGAAAAGGAAAAGAAAAGGAAACAAGGGTTTTACTTTTGTAAAAACCTCCTAATTAGTCTTTGCACATTCACTCTTGGCCTCTTAAATTGGTTCTCCACACAGAAGCTAGATTTATTTTTACAAATTGTCAGTCTTGTTATTTGCCATGATCTTCAGCTGATCTATTAAATATTTCAATGGTATTCTATTGCTCTTACAAATTCTTATCATAGCCAATAAGTCCCTACATGCTCTGGCTCCCATTTTTTCATTGCAGTCGCACGTTACATCACTTTTGCCCTAACTTTCAGCATTATAATCACATTGTCTACATTCACTTCCTCAAACACCTTTCTCCCCTCAATGTCATGTTTTCTCCCACCTCAAGGTCACCTCCTGGAATGCATCTCTCCCATTGCCCATCATTTTACTATTCTACTCTACTCTCCTTGCCCTTTAAATAATTCAAACACACATCTCTTCCTCAGGGAATATTATCCTGACTTCCCTTTCCTAATATTCATGTACTTTCGTGGCACCTATACTTTCCCTCTACCATTTGTAACATAGTTTATAACTATAAACACACATACATTAACACATATATTTGTTTAGTTATTTGATCATATCTGCCTCTCCTCATAAACTGTCACCTCTACAAATCAAGGTCATGTCTGCCTTACTGTAATTGATAGAAGACATTTTGCAGAGATTAACAAAGGCTATGCAAAGCCCTACTAATAGGAACTAGGTCTAACTAAATCCATCTATCCATGACACAAAAGAGTATTTGGGTAACTAATATTTCTCATAATCAACAGAGAAATATTGCATGTCATTTGAATGAATCAACAAATGATCATGCAGAAGATGATTACTTGGGTGCCCCCCAACGAGCTGTGCTTCCCAGCATTCACATCCTTGTATCCTCCTCTCCCCTTGAATCTGGGTTGGCCCTGTGACTTGCTTTAACCAATAGAATGCTGCAAAAGCGCGCTGTGCCAATTCTGGGTCTAAGGATTAAGAAGGCCTGGAAAATTGTACTTTCGTACTTTTGGGTACCCTGAGCTGCTGTGTAAGAAGCTAAGCAAAAAAAAAAAAAAAAAAAAAAAAAAAAAAAGCCACATAGAAACACCATGTGAAAAGAGAGAGAGGCCCAGAAACTACACAGAGAGTGAGAAGTCATCCCAGCATCCCAACTGAGCCTAGCTCCAGCTCACGGCAAACCTGCCTGCTAAATACAGCCGCGAGTGACTGCCAGCCACAAAACTACCCAGCTGGGCCCACGTCAGATTAAAGAATTATGAGAAACAGTGAGCATGGCTATGGTTTTAAGCCATTAAATTTCAGGGCATTTGTTATGCAGCAATACATAAGGTAACAACTGAGAACTAAGAATACTTAGGGATCAATTTAAAAGAATTTCAATGTAAGTCTGCTGATACATCTAGATTTTTAAATATCAATATTCTCTTTTATCTGCATATAATAAGAAGCCAAAAATTGGAAAGCTAAAAATTTTGAGACACTGTAAGACTATAATTTAGTAGTAGAAGTATGCATGGCTCACCATTCATAAAAAATAAACATCCTGGCACTTCAATATATTCACTTCAGAACTTTGGTCCTCTTTTAAGAGCAATCTTTAGCCAGTATTATGTTTTCAGCTTATGATGTATTATTTGCATTTAAAAATGACAACCACAAGATCTAGTCATTCCTCTTACAAGGTTAACATATCTACTTTTCTTATAAAGCATTGTTTTTTCAGTCGCAATGGTTTTATCCTGAGATTAGCCTAAGATGCTTGATCGCAATGTTCTTAAAGATTGCTAAAATAACGTTATTTTACGCTAAAGAATAAAAGAAAAATATTTAGATCTTGAACTAAAGTTATAATATTTCAGAGAAGCTAGGAAGATACAAGTGTCATCATCCTTAATTTGTAAATGGTCTCCTGAGTTCTGAAGGATGGCATTATTTGCCAAACGCCAATGGAAAAATTCATGCTATCAGACAGATCTCCTTCAACAACAGTCATAATAACTGACATGCTCACATCCTAGATTCTGGCCCACTTACTATCATCAAAAGTAAATTCCTGTACAATCAATTTCTTTGAACAATCACTTGAGTTTAGCTTTTAGAACTGTAGTTTCAAAGTAGTAGATCAATTGGCAAGAATCAGCACTTGATTTTGAATACTTCCACAGCTGCAAGCATAGCAGTTATTCAGCAAGGTTTCATTAGAGAAATCTGGAATTCAGCCCAATCAGTTTGGATAAAAAATAGTCTTACATAACTCTTCTTCATTATAATGGCAGTTTAGCCTCCTTGCAGAAGAAACTATTTCTGCTGAAGGGGCATTTTCACTCAATTACGTTAATTGTTTGGATAGTGCTGACCACATAACACCCAAGCTCTTCAAAATAAAGGACACATCAAAATAGGGCAACAAGTATCTGGGAGGCTGAGCTGGATTACAACTGGGATTTTATGCTTATTGTTGATTTTGTTTTCAATGAGCAATAAATTATGAAAGGCTCAAATTTAATTTTAAAAAACAATGATTTTAAAGTGAGAAACTAAAATGTGAATCTAGAAATTCTTAAAAAAAACATCTGGAGGGCTTTATTGCTTTTCAAATGAGTTTTTAATTATTTTGAAATAGTGGAGTTTTTGAAGAAATCATTCAATGAAATTACTAGACTAGAGGTTCTAAAGAAAAAACAAGTCCCCGTTCTTGAACACAGCTACCTAGAAAAAAAGCGGGTAAATGTGATGTCCTTTGCAAAGTGGAAACTTATTCTAGTTGGTATTTTTCATTCCTTGCAAACCACCCATATCCCGAGCGAGTGAATTATTCTAGATTCTTTCTCTGTCACTAGAAGAGGGACTTTCCCCACCAATGTAACTCATTCTTGTTTAGGCAGAAACATCTGTGGACTACTGATTTTAATTGAGGTTGATATAACACTTTTAGGAAAGCAGAAGCTGGGCCTTCTTTCAATATTACAAAAGTATTCCATGATATTTGACATAATGATGTTTGGCTAAAGAGAACTTGGAGTCAATGATAGAGAAAAATGTTAGACTGAATGAGTGTGATGACATAAGTAAAGGTCTCAACCACTACTACGCTTACACAATCTTCATTGAGGAGTTTTCTAAAATCATTTGGCAGTCTAAAGTGAAGTGGAGCTTAGAATGCAATGGAAAGTTAAACATCATCCATCAGAAGTAGGTAGGCTTTGGCATAAACTCTGAAAGATGTCATTTGAAACCCTTAGTTGTGGCAGGAACAGGGGTTAAAGTTTGCTTTTTTCACTGATCTCTCATTATTCCTGTTTACATGGAGAATGCAGTGATGACGTGGGGGATGTTAAAGGTCAAAGTTTGTTACAGAGGAAAGAAAATGTATGTTCACACATAAAAGAAAAAGAAATATAATTGGGAATACTTCATAAAGTAGAAAGAAATTAAAACTATGTATTTTTGTGGGGTGGAGAGAACAGATTCATTCTTCCTTTTTCTGATAATGACACCATGATCTTCCTTGGTGAATCCACACTTCTCATCTCTCATTACAGGCAGTCTTGGTGCACGACACTCTCCTAGCTATAGTGATTAGTTCAACTGGTGTCATATGACCTGCATCAGTCTAGTGAGATGCAATCCTGAGACTTTTATTAAAACGAATAGAGAAGCTATTGTTCTATTGAGGTTGCTGAAACAATAAGATATAAACTTTGTGGTAAATTATTTATGTTGGTGACAGGGTTGCAGGAGTAGAGTCTGCTTGAATGAAGTTGATACAGAGAAAAACTGAGCTGTGCAATGGAAACAATGGTCTTAATGATATTTTTGAAGCCTTGGATCCAGACCTAACCCTAGAATTTTCAATGATAGCATCCATTTAAGTTGGATTATCATCACTTCCAACCAGTATGTCCAATAAAAATCCATGCCTTGAACGATACATGGGAACATGTCAAAGAGACAAAGTAATTGAAAATTGTATGAAAAAAAATACACATTCAAAGAGTCACAGTAAATTATTCAAATAAGATAGTTGTAATCCTATATAACCATTCCCTGCTATGTAACTAAACATGACTTCTCAGGACAATGACCTCAAATTCTTTGTCTTGAGCTCCTAAGATGTTGTCAGCTCTGTCCTTGGCACTATTAGGGCTGGTATAAAATCAAGATCACAGTTTAGCTGTGGAGAGGAGCTATTAATATTTGAAACAGTTGCATAATAGTTGTATGCCAAAAATGAGTTAAACAGACAATAAATGTTGGAGACATCCCACTATGAGCTGACATAGTATAGAGGGAGGGGGACTGCCTTAGTCAATTGTTTAATAAATTCCCTCTAATCATTCTCATTAGCCTTGTTCAAGGCTTTTTTTTCACAGACAGGATCTATAACCAAGTGTTTGTAAGTTTGTAATCTATAAAAAAGAACCACTATCACATTTTAGTGCTTCACACACAAAGTGGCTCAGTAGGATATGTAAATTTAAATTGCTTCAATTAAAGCAGTCCTAAGCAATTGCAATATAAAGTTTGGTAACATTAAGACACAATGAAATACTGTGGGAAATGCTTTAAAACAGCAGCAGATATTAAGCCATACTGTGGTTATCATTATGGTTCTGTTCTCTTA
Organism: Theropithecus gelada; assembly: GCF_003255815.1. Taxonomy (NCBI): domain Eukaryota; kingdom Metazoa; phylum Chordata; class Mammalia; order Primates; family Cercopithecidae; genus Theropithecus; species Theropithecus gelada. Next base: position 57,154,996 of record NC_037673.1, read on the forward strand.
AGACAATAATTTAGATGCTTACAGGGATGCAAGTAGGTTATACTAAGCCTTTCGAGTCAAGGAATAATCCTACTTTCTTGCAACTTTAAATGCTTTAATTCTCTGGTCAGTTCTTCTTGGATTATGATCAGTAATAATTCTCCTGGCATTGCAGTATCAGTCTCACATGTTAGTAAATCTAGACTTGGGAAACAAAATCAATGGTATGTTTTTGAGACATCAAGAAAGATGTGATAGTGCCTCAGAGCCTATGCACTGAGCTACTGTCCTACACTGCAATGAAAAAGGCTATAGATGTTTCTCAAGAACTTGTGTACTAAATTGAGTTAAGCAGGTTATTTCACAAGGATCCAGGAAGCACAATTATTACTAAGCATTTTCATAGCAGTCAGTGTGGTTCCAACTGCTCACAAAACATAAAGAAGCCTTACATCCAGGCTATGGAATACAAAAGGTAAACTGAAACGTGCTCTATGGAGCTAAAATATTTTCAAGTTTCTCTTAAAGAAATTAAAAGTGCCAACACAGAGGGTGAGACAGACCAAATAAAATTATTTAAATAGTCTGCAGAAACTAGGAAGAAACATAAAAATGTAATAGAAACTGGAAATCAAAATAGTGAGCACATGCAAACACAGCAGCAGCCATACTACTAATAGAAAACCTCACAGAAAAATTGGAGAGGCATATTAAATAATCCCAATTATCCCTTAATACTTGGAGGATAGGATTTCTAAAACTCAGATGAAAGATTAGAATACACATAAATACCTCAAAGTGAAATCTCATTCGGGAATAAGGTTAGCAGAAACATGCAGACTCAAGCATATCAGATGTAACTATATAGACTTTAGGAGACCAGTAGAAAGAGGACGTTGTCTCACACACACACACACACACACACACACACTGAGCAAGACATGCACTTATGATTCATTCTTGTCATTCATTCCAATGCACATTCATTAACATCTCCTATATGATAAGTATGTTTCTAGGCAGCTGAGTATCTGTAATACTCTTCTAATGTTAAAACTTTAATGGTTATTAATTTTTTGAGCCATATGGTTCCAAAGGCCACTGAACAAAGACATAGTTCTAGAACGGTGGTTCTCTAATGTAAGATTTCATGGAAAAGTACAATTACAAAATATATTTTAAAAATTACTTTGAGATCAATATAGAAGTGCCAACTGTTCCTTTAGCAAATTAAAGACATTACAAAATAACTGCCATCTACTGTAACTAACATTTCCTTTTTTTTTAACAAAGGGAAATTTTAACATAATAGAATAGGAAAACCAAACTCTTGAAATAAAAAGTAATTTTCCAAGAAACAAATATTGTAGTCTTCCTATATTTATTTATTTCTCAAACACTTATATAGTGTTTATGTTGTGCCACATATTGTTCTAAATGCTTTTCAAATATTAGCTCATTTAATATTAATGACAACACCATGATAAAGACACTATTATTATGCTTACAGGTGAGGAAACTGAGACACAGAAAAACTAAGAAAGCTGTGAGATCCCACAACTGTTATGGTGAGAATGACCTTAGGCACCCTGGCCCAAGTTGATGATCTTAACCACTCCCCTGCATAACTTCTACATACCATGCTATCTCAACATACATATTCACATTACTTTTATAAAAGTTTTCTTGAGATATAATTCATATACCATTTGAAGTGTACAATTCAGTCGTTTCTACAATATTCAAAGTTATGCAACCATCAACACAATCAATTCAATAACATTTCAACCACAAGTCCATTAACAATCACTCCCTCTTGTCCCAAACTTCCCAGCTGTCGGAAGACACTAATCAACTTTCATAGATTTGTCTATTCTGGACACTTCATATAAATTAAGTCATACAAGAAGTAGTGCTTTGTGACTTGCTTCCTTCACTAAGCATAATATTCTCAAGGTTCATCCATGTTTTAGCATGTATCAGTACTTTATTTCTTTTTATTTCTCAATAATACCTCACTGGATGGATATATAATATTTTGATTATCACTTCACTTGTTGATAGGCATTTGGGTTGTTTCTATTTTCTGCTATTATGAAAAATGCTACTATGATCATTCAGGTAAAAGTTTTCTTGCAGGTATATGGTATTTCTCTTGGATATATACTAGAGAGTACAAAAACTGCTGGGTCATATGCGGCTCTAGAATTAATGTTTTCAGAAACTGCCAAACAGCTTTCCAAAGAGACTGCGTCATTTTATATTACCACCAACAATGAATGAAAATTCCAATTTCTCTGTTTCTGGAAGGAACTTGTGAAGGATTTGTAGTAATTCTTATTTAAACTTTTGTTAGAATGCATGAGTAAATCCATTTGGGCCTGGGACTTTCTTTGCGGGAAGTTTTAAAATTAGTAATTCAATCTGTTTACTTGTTGTAGGTCTATTTGGAATTTTTATTTCTTATTGGGTCATTTTTGGTAATTTCTGTCTTTCCAGAAATTTGTACATTTCATGTAAGTTATCAAATTTGTTGGCATATGATGAAATTTGTAATCCTTTATTATTTTATTGATGCCAAAATTTCTGATAGAAAATAATTCTGCTACTAGCCAGAAGAAGTAAACAAAGAAGACAAAATCGATATCCTGTTGCTAATTTCTTGCTCTAGCCCTTCTCAAAAGGCCTTTTGTCATGATGAAACCAGAAAATATAAACTGTGTTCTAGACAACAGGCTTAAAGTCAAAGCCATAAAGAAAATTAGAAACTTTTTTCTAATTAAAATATAACAGCTAAGTTATTAATTAAAATGTGTATGATAAATATTTTCTCATAATCAATTTACAATGTGTTTATTTCTAAGAAGACTGTAAATGCTCCTTGGAGGGTTAAACTCCTATTTGGAATTCTGCTGACTAAACCCCTAGGACTCTGATACATTGTATTTTCTTATTTATATTTCAGACTTGTTTATAAACTGTAAATCAGATCCCAAGAAGTATCATACAGTGACCCCATTATGAAATCCAGAAGAAGTGTGTGAGGTATTTATAAGAAACTACAATGATATCTTCTATAGCATAATGATTTTTATAGGTATAATAAAACCTCCCAAAGTAGTTTGAAAAAGAGGGCTTGCCCTCAACCACTATGAACCTGTAGTTAATTAGGGAGCCTCCACCTGGAAATATAAACAGTCTCTCATCTTTAGGCTGTAAACTAGAATGACAGCCTAGATCCCACTCCTCATCTCTTACTCTAAACTCAACAATGAGGAGTCATCACATACTATTTGAGCATACAAATGTCAAAAGACTCCAGGGGCCATTTAGTTCAGCCCTCTCAGTTCACAAAAAAAATAAAATAAAATAAAACTGAAGTCCAGAGAGGCCAGTAACTTTATCAATGTCATACAGCTATTAGTCTCCAATCCACTGTGATTCCCATCTCACTATAGCATTACCCACTTTCCTAATATTTTCAGAGTTTGAGGGTACAAATTCCTCCTTATTATGTTATTGATTTTAAAATATTTCACTATAACAGAAAAATATTTTAAAAAAACACATGACTATGCCCTTAACCTTATTAGACTTTAGTAGTTTATTATATTTCCTCTTTTTGTTAAGAAATGAAACAATTCATCCCCACACAAATACAGCCAATTTATTTTTGACATCAGTGGAAAAGCAGTTCTGTGGAGAAAGGATAGTCTTTTCGGCAAGTGGTGCTGGAGCAATGCATACAGATATTCACAGACAAATAAAATAGATAAAATAAACCTCAACGTACACCTCACTATTTATACAAAAATTACTCGAAATGGGTCGTAGAATTAAATGTAAAACTATAAAACTTCTAGAAGATAGGAGAAAAATTTTAGGACTTAGTGCTTGGTGATGAGTTTTCATAAAGAATGACAACAAAAGCATAATTTACTTTTTAAAATCAGTAAATTTGATTTCATCAAAATGAAAAACTTTTGTTTTGTGAATGGCCCTGCTAAGGGATTGAAAAGATAAGCTATGGACTGAGAAAAAATATTTGTAAACCAAATATTATACAGAGGACTTATATCTACAACAACAACAAAAATTTAAACCCTCAAAACTCAATACTAATAAAACAAACAATCCAATGTGAAAATGGCCAAAAGACATAGTCATTTCATGGAAGAAGACATATGGATGGCAAATAAGCACATGAAAAGATGCTCAACATATCTACCTATGATAGGCAGAACAATGGCTCCCTAAAAAAGTCTACACCTAATCCTCAGAACCAGTTATTCTGGCATGGCAAAGGGGGCTGTGGTTGCAGATGGAATTAAGATTGCCAATTAGCTGACCTTAAAATACAGCCATTATTTCAGATTATTTGGTTAGGGCTACTTTAATCACAGGGGTTCTGAAAAGTGGAAGACCCAGGCAGAAGAGGGAAGAATGATGTGATGTGAGGACTGAACCCACAAATGCTGGATTTGAAGACAGAGGAAGGGGAGCCATGAGCCAAGGAATATGAGTAGAGCCTAGGAGTTAGACAAGACAAGGAAATGAATTCTCCCTTACAACCTGCAGAAAGGAATGCCAACACTTTGATTTCAGTCTAGTGAAAACTGTGTTAGAATTCTGACCTACAGAACTGTAAAATAGTAAGTTTACGTTGTTTTAAGCCACTAAGTTTACAGTTATTTGTCACAGCGTCAGTAGAAAGCTAGTACATTATCCATCAGAGACATGCAAATTAAGACGATGATAAGACATCACTACACACCTCTTTGAACTGCTAAAATAAAAAAAAACAGTGACAATACCAAATGCTTACAAAGATGGAAATAATTGGATCTCTCACATGTCATGAAGTGAACGACGACATATGGCTGTACCATAAAATGGTACAGCAGCTCTGGAAAATAGTTTTAATTTTCTGTAAAAACTATGCATTTACCATATGACCTCATAATTCACTCTGAAGCATTTATCCGAGACAAAAAGAATTATGATTGCAGCAACACTTATATGCAGTTGTTTGTAGTAGCCAAAAATTGAAAAGACTAAAATCCCCCACAAAAGGTGAATAGTTTAAGAACTGCTACATCCATATCATGGAATACTACTCAGCAACAAAAAGGAATGGATTACAGATTCACAAAATAGCTTGGAGGATCTCAAGGATCAAAGACAGTATGCGGGGTAGAAAAAAAAAACAATTTCAAAAAGTCACACTATATGGTTTAATTTATATAACAGTTTCAAAAAGACAATATTTTATAGAGATGAAAATCATATTAGGTGGTTACCAGGGATTAGGTATGGTGGCAAAGGGGTGTGGCGGTGACTATAAAAGCATAGCACAAGGGAGATCTTTGTAGTGATTGGGGCTCTTCTGAATCTTGATTGAAGTGGTGATTACACACATCTACACATGTAACAAAATGACAGAGCTACACAAACACATGAGATCAATGTCAAATTCATGACTATAATAACTAGAGTAATGAAAAGTGTAATCATTGGGGAAACCCGGTGAAGGGTACATAGGACATATCTGTACAATTTTTGCAACTTCCTATGAATCTTTAATTAGTATCAAATAAAATGTTGGGAAAAAAACAAACAATTCAGTTAGATTTGAAAGTCCAGTGTGTCCTTCCCTCTCTGAGCCCATTTGCCTCCTTCCCTACCTCCCTTCACAGAAAAATCCTACAATTGGTGTTTAGGATTTCCACTCTCTTTTAATTATTTTACTGCCTATGAATGTATTCTTTAAACATGTACAATATTGTTTTGAAAGTTCTAAAACTTCCTACAAATGGTATTGTATAATATTAATCCTTCTGCAAGTTGTTTTTGTTTTTGCTTAAATTTATGTTATGTTATTATGTTGTTTATTAAATTTATCAACATTACTCATTAATGTATCTCATGGAATTTATACATTTCATCTACTATGCTGTAGTCCACTGCACAAATATCCCACTTTTTATTTGTACTTTCTTCTGTTGATAGAAACACAGAATTTTATTTTTGAGTATCATGCTATTTCAAAATAATGCTAGAATAAACATCTTTGTGCATGTCCCCTGGCAAACACATCTAATCATGTTTCTAGATATACGCCTAGAAATGGAATTCCACCTTCAAGATATGCAAATGTTTAACTTTACCCAGTAAAGTCAAACTACTTTCCCAATTGGTTTTACCAATTTATACTTCTACATAATTCCCAAATTTGGCACTTTCACACTTCAATTTTTAAAACTGGTGGGTATGAAATAAAATTTTCATTTTTTAAATTTGCATTTACCTGATTATTAGTGAGTTAAGGCAAATATTTGTCCATTTTTATTTCTTTTGTCAATTGTTTGTTTATATCTTTCACCTATTTTTCCATTGGATTGAATTTTTTAGTATTTATTTGTAAGACCCCTTCATACAAAATGCATACTAATTTTTGTTGGTAGTATATACTATAAATATCTCCTAGTCTGAAGCTTTTTAAAAATGTTGGTGTAATTTGCTATACAAAAATGTTTGTTTTAATATATTCAACCTATTATTATTTTTCTTTATAGTTTGTCTTTTAACCCCTTTATGCCTGAGTTTGCAATATTTTTTGGAAGTTTTGCAATCAGGCCTTGGCGATGATCTTGAGCAGTAGGATAATAAATAACTCTCATATGCTTAGCATTCCAGTAATGGAACACTAGGCATACATGGGTTTTAGTCTTAAGAAATCCTTCCCTGCCCAATGGCCACAAAGATATTTCATATATTTTCTTCTAAAAAATATAAAATCTTTACTCTTCTTTTCACCTTTACACCTACATTCCACATGGGATTTAATTATTATATGTTGTGAGAAGGGGATCTTATTATTTCCCCATGTGAATAATTATATCTCCTAGCATCATTTATTGTATCCTTACCACACTGATTTGTAATACATCCTTAGGCATACATGAGTCTATTTCTGAACTTGGTATGTTTATTTATTGCTGCTCCAATATCCCAATGTCTTAATCACAATACCTTTACAGTAGCTCTTGACATGTGGTAGGGCTAATCTTCCCAACTACTTCAAAATTGTGTTGGTTATGACTGACGCTTAGCTCTTTGTATACATTTTGGATTCAGATTGATCAGATTGTCAAGTTCCTCAAAACAACCAATAAAAACACCCTTGTGTGAGCTCTTATTAGAATTTATAAATTAATAAAGAATTGAAATCTTTCTGATATTAAGTCATACTGCTTTAAGTATAGTATATCTTTCTATTTATCATCATCTTTGTGTCTTAAAATTTTGTAATTTTATTTGTAAAGATTTCTAAAAATCTTTTGTTAGGTTTATTACTACATGTTTCTAATTTTTGTTGTATTCATGGTATCTGCTTTTAAATTGAATTTTCTAATTGTTTTTTGCTGGGGTACACAAAGGTGGTTTATTTCATATCTAGCAATTATCCTGAACTTTTGTATTATTTTCTAATAGTTTTTCAATGAAGTCTCTTTTCTAGTAACCATTATGTTTCTCTTTATTCTTTCTTTCTGCCTTTTATTTATTTTCTTTATCTATAATGCTGACTAGAACAACCAATTAAATGTAAACAGAACCCAAAGTCATTCTTCTCTTCTTTCAGATGTACAGGGATTGTTTCCAATATACTAGTAGCTGTAACATTTCCAGTGGTTTCCTTGATCAAACATGCCATGTTAGTCTATTTATTAGTCTTTTCTTTTTTTTTTTTTTTTTAAATTATACTTTAAGTTCTAGGGTACATGTGCAAAATGTGCAGGTTTGTTACATATGTATACATGTGCCATGTTGGTGTGCTGCACTGATTAACTCGTCATTTACATTAGGTATATCTCCTAATGCTATCCCTCCCCCCCGCCCCCACAATAGGACCTGGTGTGTGATGATCCCCTTCCTGTGTCCAAGTGCTCTCATTGTTCAATTCCCACCTGTGAGTGAGAACATGCGGTATTTGGTTTTCTGTTCTTGTGATAGTTTGCTGAGAATGATGGTTTCCAGCTTCATCCATGTCCCTACAAAGGACACGAACTCATCCTTTTTTATGGCTGCATAGTATTCCATGGTGTATATGTGCCACATTTTCTTAATCCAGTCTGTCACTGATGGACATTTGGGTTGATTCCAAGTCTTTGCTATTGTGAATAGTGCCACAATAAACATACACGTGCATGTGTCTTTGTAGCAGCATGACTTATAATCCTTTGGGTATATCCCCAGTAATGGGATGGCTGGGTCAAATGGTATTTCTAGTTCTAGATCCTTGAGGAATTGCCACACTGTTTTCCACAATGGTTGAACTAGTTTACAGTCCCACCAACAGTGTAGAAGTGTTCCTATTTCTCCACATCCTCTCCAGCACCTGTTGTTTCCTGATTTTTTAATGATCGCCATTCTAACTGGTGTGAGATGGTATCTCATTGTGGTTTTGATTTGCATTTCTCTGATGGCCAGTGATGATGAGCATTTTTTCATATGTCTGTTGGCGGTATGAATGTCTTCTTTGGAGTAGTACCTGTTCATATCCTTTTGCCCACTTTTTGATGGGGTTGTTTGGATTAGTCTTTTCAGAGCTTTCGATTTTGTTTTATATATTATTAATACACACATTTTTCTTTTATTATACTTTATGTTTGCTTTGCCTCCTCTCAATTCAAGTTCTTGAATTGGATGCTGATCTTATTATTAATAATATTTACTTCTTTGGAAGCAAGACGGTGGAATAGAAGGCCCCACTGATTGTTCCCCAAGCCCATAGGAACAATGTAACAACTATCTATGCAAAAATCGCACCTTCAGAAGCACCAAAAATCAGGTACCAGCTCAGCTATGGTGGGGTAGGGCAACAAGCAGTCTCTTGGTGTCCCCAGTTCCAAGGCTTGACTCTTGAATGGCATTTCTGGACCTGCTCTGAGCCAGAAGGAAGTCAGCTGCCCTGAAGCGTGAGTCCCAGGCCTGGCTGCATTCACCACAAGCTGACTGAAGAGCCCTCGGGCCTTAAGTGAACAGTATCTTAAGTATGGCCAGGTATCTAGGGCCTTGCCAGATAGTGGTTACAGAGGCCTTGGACAAGACCCAGTGCTATGCTGGCTTCATGTCTGACCCAATGTAGTTTTAGTGCAACAGGTATGCTTGTGTCACTCCACCCCTAGCCCTAGGTGGTTAACTCAACGTACAGAGAGATTCTGTGTTTGGGAGAAAGTAAGGGAAAAGAACAAAAATCTCTCCCTGGTAATCCAGATGATTCTTCTGGATCTTATGCAAGACTAGCAAGGCAGTACCTCTATGATTCTGCAAGAACCACAGCATTACTAGGTTTGTGGTACCCCCTGATGGAGATATGGCTTAGATCATAATACCCAAGTACTTTGGAATACCTGAAAAGTCTTCCCAAGTAGAATGGATATAAACAATCCCAGACTGTGAAAATTACAATACCTAACTCTTCAATGTCCAGACACTGACAAACACCAACAAGCATTAAGACTATCCAGGAAAACATGACCTCACCAAACAATCTAATTAAGGCATGAGAAACCAAACCTGGGGAAAGAGGGATATGTGACCTTTCAAACAGAGAATTCCTTTTTTTTTTTTTTTTTAATTTATTTATTTATTTATTATTATTATACTTTAAGTTGTAGGGTACATGTGCATAACGTGCAGGTTTGTTACATATGTATACTTGTGCCATGTTGGTCTGCTGCACCCATCAACTCGTCATTTACATCAGGTATAACTCCCAATGCAATCCCTCCCCCCTCCCCCCTCCCCATGATAGGCCCCGGTGTGTGATGTTCCCCTTCCTGAGTCCAAGTGATCTCATTGTTCAGTTCCCACCTATGAGTGAGAACATGCGGTGTTTGGTTTTCTGTTCTTGTGATAGTTTGCTAAGAATGATGGTTTCCAGCTGCATCCATGTCCCTACAAAGGACACAAACTCATCCTTTTTTATGGCTGCATAGTATTCCATGGTGTATATGTGCCACATTTTCTTAATCCAATCTGTCACTGATGGACATTTGGGTTGATTCCAAGTCTTTGCTATTGTGAATAGTGCTGCAATAAACATACGTGTGCATGTGTCTTTATAGCAGCATAATTTATAATCCTTTGGGTATATCCCCAGTAATGGGATGGCTGGGTCATATGGTACATCTAGTTCTAGATCCTTGAGGAATCGCCATACTGTTTTCCATAATGGTTGAACTAGTTTACAATCCCACCAACAGTGTAAAAGTGTTCCTATTTCTCCACATCCTCTCCAGCACCTGTTGTTTCCTGACTTTTGAATGATCGCCATTCTAACTGGTGTGAGATGGTATCTCATTGTGGTTTTGATTTGCATTTCTCTGATGGCCAGTGATGATGAGCATTTTTTCATGTGTTTGTTGGCTGTATGAATGTCTTCTTTTGAGAAATGTCTATTCATATCCTTTGCCCACTTTTTGATGGGGTTGTTTGTTTTTTTCTTGTAAATTTGTTGGAGTTCTTTGTAGGTTCTGGATATTAGCCCTTTGTCAGATGAGTAGATTGCAAAAATTTTCTCCCATTCTGTAGGTTGCCTGTTCACTCTGATGGTAGTTTCTTTTGCTGTGCAGAA